>NW_006399765.1:3010844-3056615 GCF_000299155.1 Elephantulus edwardii
AGACGTCTTTTCTTCTGTTTCTTTAGAAATTTAAGTCATGGAATGTATTAGCAAGTCTGAAAAGACATACAAGTAAAACACTTTGGGAGCTTTTTGCAAACTGGTTTTTAAGAGCCCTTAATAAGAACTCTAATAGATTTGAGAACTCTAATAGATTTGACTTAAGGGTGTTCTTTTCCTTCAATGTCCTCGAGGTATGTCCTTGAGCCCAACGAGGCCATCTAGGCCCCACTGCTCGGCCCTAAGTGTGAGTGAGGGTCCAGCATTTGCGGTGAGTTCTTCACACCATCCACACCAGCTCTCTCCTGTTCAGAGACGGTTCCCACCCCATTCCCTCGTGCAAACCTGGAGTGAAGATCTGAGAAGACCTTGTCCAGATGCCAGGAGTCAAAGGTGAATCGCGAAAACTCTGATCTTAGTGGGGTGCCTGGATCCACCCCAAAGTGGGGGTGATACATTCACCAGCCTGATGATACGGACCTCACGCACACCCTCGTTCTGCACCCAGCCGGCTGCTGACCGTGGATCAGTCACAGTACCCGCCCCCCCAATACCCCTTTCTGAAGCTGGAGTGTGATGTCAAGACGGAACGTTCCCAGTCCTGGGGTGTAGGAGGATGAAAGGATATGACGCACAGTGGTGGTGGTTGTATGTGTCCTCAAATTGACTTTGACTCTTCGTGACCTATGAACCTTGCCCTCCCCTGCCCCACCCTCAGGATGTCCCGCATGCGCACACGCCCATTGATGGAGTCACGGTGTCAGCTCATTCAGTTGAGGGTCTTCTTAGCTTTCTCTGACTCTCCATTTTTCCAAGCATCAGTCTTTTTCCAAGGATTCGCCCCTCCTGACCACATTCCCCAAAACACGCAAGGTGGACGTGTTGCAGTGAGAAAAATCTGTCGTCGAGGACCTCTCCAAAGTGCTAGAGAGCACTTTAACGTTGAGATAACGTCTCACAGAAGGTACCACTCAGGGTCAGTGTCAGTTTAAAGACTAAGATGTTCCCGATCCCAAACCACAATATTTCCAATTGCTTCCTGTGCACCTGAAAGCTGGGCAGTGAATAAGGATGACAGAAGAATCCAAGTCTTTGAACTGTGGTGCTGGAGAAGAGTGCTGAACACCCCATGGATGCCAAAAGGACCAACAAGTCTGTTTTAGAGGAAGTGCAACCGGGGTGCTCCTTAAAGGGTTGTTGTTGTTGTTATGTGTCATCGAGTCACTTGTGACTCATAGCGACCCTATGTACAACAGAACTAAACCCTGTTCTATCCTGTGCCAATCGCACTGCCTCTGACACACTCATCCCGATTACCCCAGCCACTGAATCAATCCACCTCATAGGGGGACTTCTTCTGCGCTGTCCCTCCACCCTCCCAAGCATAATGTCCTTCTCCAAGAACCTGTCCCTCCTTAAGACATGTCCAAAGTATATCAGACGAAGCCCCAGAATCCTTGCCTCCAAGGAGCAGCCTGGTTTAACCCTCTCAAGGATGAATCTGTTTGTTTTCTTGGCCGTCCATTGTTGCAAACCACGGGTCTGCCACAAATTTTAAAATAAATTTTTTATTTTAATTGTAATTTTCCCTATGAACGTGGAGAAAGGACAACAGTCGCACACACAAGTGTCAAGGACTTTCATTCATAGGGTCGTTATGAGTAGCCTATGACTCGATGGCACTTAACAACACAGAGTTGACCTAGTGGACCGAAAGCGATGCTACCAAGCCAAAGGTAGATGACTCTACTCCGCAGCCCTAAGACCTGTTTTTCACTGTTTTTGTTCAAACAGTCTTCTAGGTCATATAGCCCTGGTGTGTCCACTTGCCGTACAGAGGTAACTTGTGGTTGCTGTGAAGCTGAACACTGTGACACTGATGAGTGAAATGCGATAATGGTTACCATGGTGGACAGTGTTTGGTGGTGCTCCCTGATTGAAATAAGCTTGGAAGTGGCATCCACTTCCATAAATAGCTTGCCTCCAGAAACCCTGTGAACCTGGAGAAAGGATGAAAGTCACGCACACAAGTGTCGAGGACTTTCGTTCATAGGGTCGCTATGAGTCGCCTACCACTCGACGTCACTTAACAACAACAATTGTGATTTTGACAAAAGTTTACAGAAAAGTTAGATTTTTGACTCCTTACTAATTTTAATCATAGGTGGTAAATAGAGTTGTCATTTGCTTATCTGTGGCATTTCTTAGATTATATGGACACCAAGAGCAAAACTGCTTCGCAAAACCTGTCCTCACTGAGTTACATAATTAAAGCTAAAGCTTTTTTAACACTGCTCTCCTCTCTTTAATAACTACTTCATTCCCAAAGCAAATTACTGATCTAGATTCACAAATATGAATTACCATATGACTGTGGCTAAAACACCAGAAAATTTGACAAGTTCAGTGACTATTAAAACACCAGCAATAAGAACAATGTATGTTTATAGTGCATGCAGATGAGACCATGTGATTCGAAGCACCATTGTGATTGGATAATAATTAAAGTTCTGACCCGAGTGAATGCATTGAAAGGTTCACAAGTCAATCAGCCGAGTTTTACAGCTTTGCAGGTGTATTGGTACATGTAAGCCAGGCTTAAGAAAAATGTCTTGTCATAAGTCCAGAATGAAGGTTGCACAGTGGAGTGGACTTTGGGGGGAGGGATTGCATAACAATGAGAGTTTTTCTTTTCAAGGAGAAGAGTGAATTGGAGGAGAGGGGAGTGCAGGGAGAAAAGTGTAATAATGAATGACTGGAAACCCTAAGTCTCTGTAAACTTTCATTAAAATTAATTTTTAAAAAAAGAAAGAAAAATATCTTGTTTGTAACTAACCACAGGAATGTTTTTATTAAAAGTAATTCTTGAATGGAAATCCAAAATCTCTGTAACTGTTCATTAACATTATTAAAATTAAAAAAATTACCAAAAACATAATACATTTCTGCTGAAACCGCACAAAAATACATAGACAGTCATTTTATTATTTTTTTTTAGCTTAGTTTTATTTGATTTAGTCATTAATTAGAAATTCCTGGTGGCACAGTGGTTAAGTCCTCAGCTGCTGAGAAAGGTCAACAATTCAAATCTACCAGTTGTTCAGGATAAAGATGCAAATTTGTTTCCACATAAAATTATAAACTTGGAGGAGGTCTACCTGTAAGATTACTAGGAGTCCAAATCAGTAACATAACAATGGGTTTAATCAAGTCATTCTGTATACATAGACAGTCATTTTAGTGTCACCCTCAGAGATGTGTCACCCAGTGAGGTCTGCACCCTAGCCTACACTGTGTCTGGTGGTTGTTCTCCCTGCCTCCCTCCACATCCCTGTCTGAACCCTTGTTGTTGTTGTTGTTGTTAGGTGTCAAGTCAAGCACGACTCACACTGACCCAATGAACAACAGCTCTGAATCCTGTCCTGTGCCGTCCTCACCGTCTCTGGTACCCTGGAGCCCATTGGTGCAGTCACCTGGTCAATCGTTTCTCTCTGGCCTGAGCCTGTTTAGGCCACCAGGGGGCAGATGCACTGCCCAGGAAACCTGACCTCCCCAGACTCAAAGCCTCCTGTGAACCATTCATAACTGACCCTTCATTGAGTTTCTGAGGCTGGTGGGTGGGTGTTTTCAGATTTGATAACTATGAGAACAGTCGCTATAAACATTTGTTCACAGGCTTTTTGTATGAATGTAAGCTTTCGTTTCTCTTAGGTAAATATCTAGCAGTTGGAGCGCTGGGTCCTTTGTTTAACTTGATAAGAAATTGCAAAATGGTTTTCCCAAGTTCTAGTTGCTCTACATCCACACCAGGCATGATATTATCCTTCCCCCACCCCCCTTTTTTTTCCACTTTTGCCCTTCTCACAAATATTCACTGGTTGTTGTTGTGAGTTGCCATTGAGTTGAGTACGACCCATAACCAATAGCGAACTTAGAACAGATCTGAGCCCTGTGCCATCTTCACACTTCCTGACATGCTAGAGCCCATTGCAGCAGTCTCCGTGTCAATCCACCTGGTTGAGAGTCTTCCTCTCTTTCGCCAACCCTCCGCGTTTCCCAGCATAAACAGTGTTTCTAAACCCCTATAACAGTAGAGGAACACAGAGAGCAAAGGAGAAGACTCTAAATGAGTTGGATGAACATAACGACTCCAACCACGGACCACCATAAGGGGTCATGAGGACAATGCAGGATGGAACAGGGTGTTGGTCACTTATACAGAAGGTCCTGTGACTCAGGGGTGACCCAACCACAGCTAACAATGGTGGTGGCAGCTAAGGAATGCCGAGGGATCTTTTCACGCACTTGACCTCATTATGTCTTTTTCTGAAATATCACTGTTCCAATCTTCTCCTACTTTAAAAATGTCATTATGTGTTTCCTTTTTCTTGAATTGTGAAAGCGTTTTAACACGCTGTGGATGTAAGATGAAACTGTGAGGGCTAAGACGCTTCTGACTGAAGCCATGGTTTTTCAAATTGCCTCACGTGCATGGAAAGGGAGTACTGGTAGTCTAGTGGGTAAGAAGGGAGCTCTGGTGGTAAGAAGCTGCGCTGTAATCCTGAAGGCACGTGGTTCAAATCTTTACATGGTGAGGAGTTGCAGTGCTAATCCAAAAGCAGGCTCTGAATCCATTTACAGCAGAAGATTGGCATCTTCTCCCATGTGATTGACAGCCTTTGAAAAATCTGCCCGAGGGTCAGCTGAGTTGATTCTGACTCAGCGGCAATGAGTTAACTAGGTTTTAGTTATATGCCTGCAAAGGTGGATGGCTAAGAAGAGATGTTGTTGTTGTTGTATGTGCCGTCGAGTCGTTTGCGACTCGTAGCGACCCTATGTACAACAGCCCTAAACCCTGCTCTATCCTGTGCCAATCTCATTGCCTCCGACACACCCATCCTGATTACCCTAGTCACTGAATCAGTCCACCTCATAGAGGGTCTTCCCCTCCTGCGCTGTCCCTCCACTCTACCCAGCATGATGTCCCTCTCCAAAAAAATTGATGACTCTGGATTACAATTTAACAAAAAATATTGAGTATACTATAAACTGCCAAAAGAACAAACAAATCTGTCTTTTTAGGAAGCAAAGCCACAATGCTTCTTAGAAATGAGAATGGAGGGACTTAATCTAATGTACTTTGGACATGTTATCTGGAGAGCCTAGTCCTGGAGAAGGGAGCTCTGGTGACCCAGTGGTAAGAAGCTGCGCTGGAATCCTGAAGGCCCGTGGTTTGAATCTACCAGCTGCTCCTTCAATAAAAGGATGGACAGTCTCCTCCCGTCCAATTAACTGCCTCTGAAAACCTGCCAGTGGGTCAGCCATGGGTCAGTCCTGACTCAGTGGTACACAGCAACAGTAACAGTCCCTGGAGAAGACGCCACACTTGGTGAAGTGGAGGGTCAGTGAAAAAGAAGGCTCTCAACAAGATGAGCTGACCCGGCAGCTGCAGCCGTGGTTTCAAACGTAGCAACAATTGTGAGGCTGGTGCAGGAATGAGCCTGGCTTCATCCTGTGGCTGCCCAAGTGGGGACCAGCCCCAACGTCCTAACAACAAGACATCTTTCACCAAATACGAGCTCCACAAATATTTCCTCCCAGTCTTTCCATTTTCTTAGGAGAGCAGAACTTTTCCATTTTTGTTTCTTCACTTTCTTGTTTTATTTGCCTTTGTGGCTCATGCTTTCAGCATCTTATTTAAAAGTTCTTGGCCTGCACACCCATGTTTATTGCGGCTTTGTTCACAATAGCAAGGAGTTGGAAACAACCTCAGTGCCCATCAACAAACGAATGGATAAAGAAGCTGTGGTATATTCACACAATGGAATACTATGCCACATTGAAAAACAAGGAACTCATGCAATATTATTCAAAATGGGTGACCCTGGAGGACATTATGCTGAGTGAAGTATTTCAGTCACTAGAGGACAAATACTGCATGGTGCCATTGTTGTAAAACGGGACTGACATCGGGGTTGGGGGGAGACTGAGAAAGATGGGTTCAATAATGTATACTGCATTGAAACAGATAAGGGAGAAAACTGTTTAAAAGGGATATGTGATTAGGTATTATTGTCATGACAGGAGTCCAGAGTGAAGGCTGCATAGTGGAGTGGACCTGGGAGAGGGTTTGTAAAACAGTGAAAGAACTTTTCTTTTACTTTTGCAAGAGGGTAGTGTACTAGCGGGGAGGGTTGGGAGGGGAGAAAAGTGCAACAATGAATGAATGGAAACCCAAAGTCTCTGTAAATTTTCATTGATATTAATAATAGATTCAAAAAAAAATTCTTTGCCTTACCCAAGGTCACAGAGATTTTCTCTGATGTTCTCTAGAACCTTTATCATTTCAGGTTTTATATTTATACTCATGGTCTGTTTCAAGTTAGTCTCTGTGTATGATGTGAGATATGGATTAAGATTTTTTAACATATGGATGTAGAAGACAATTCCACTTTTAGCACTTTAGTTTACATACACCTGCCTACAAATGTAAAAATGGAACCTAATTCAATGTAACTTTGAGAAAGAAAAGCACTGGGAGCTGCAACAATGAATGAGTGGAAAACCAGTCTCTGTAAATTTTCACTGAAATTAATAATAATTTTTTTAAAAATCAAGGTGAAAAAACCAAAACCAAAACATTGGGAGCGGCCAGAGTGTCCATCAGATGAAGGCTGGGCACTTAGCAGATGGCACATCCGTTTAGTGGAAAACTGACTACACACATATCTGATGACTAGCATCAAACCTCTCCCCATGACGGGGTCCATGCACTGCTGGAACTCATTCTGATTGGTCAGTTCCAGAGTCCTGTAACCTTTTTTTATTGAAAAATTATTTTATATTGATTTGCATGCAAAATTTATATACATTGTGTTTCACACTTTCCTTCATTCGCATTGTGTTTCATACAATGATTCCCATACATTGTGTTTTAGAGAATGAATCACCATTGAACTATTCCCTCCGTTCCCCCATCTTTTCAGGTCCCTGCGGATCTTTCTTATTTCCTTTACCCCCTCCCTCCACCCTCGTCTCACCTTAAGAATGTCATCTTGGTCAAGCATCAAAAGGAATGACATGGTCTTTATGAGGTGACACAGAAAGAGCTCCAAAAGAGAAAACTGTTCAGAAGAACTTGTAGAATTCCCCAGTGTTTGTGCTGAAAGAAGCTGCAGGTCTCCCAGGCCTGACCCCCAGGCCTGACTGTTCCTTGAGGAGGCCTGTGTCTTGATAAGGCTTGATCATATCTTGTCTAGACCATTGAACGACCAGATCCTGATAAGGTCCTGGGCCTAATTCCTACTGACAGGACCCCTCCCCCAAATTCCTGAGCGAACTACCACCTCCTCTAAATCTCCTTAACAGCCCCCATAAAAGGCATCTGCTTTTGTCTGCCAGCAGGCGTTCTGATCTTACCTGTGTACAGTCACCTGGCTTGTTTGCTACTTGGGAGTAGTTTCTTCTCCTCCTCTCTCTCAACTCTTTTTTCTATCTAACATGTGTAATGTAAAATTCTATGTGTATTTGCTTACTCATGCATAAAATATCTCTGAGAGACTCACAAGAAGTTAGGTACAAGGGTTGCCTTGGGGAAGGGGTCAGGGTATCTGGGGCTCAAGAGTGGGAGAGACATTCACTTCCATCTATGTCCTCTTGGATACCCTTGAGATTTTTGCACTGTGGGTGTGTATTACACACTCAGAAAAGAAATTGAATTAGAAAACAGAAGCAAACTCACAGCCCAACCTGCCCCCTGGGGTCCCTGATCTAGAAGATTCTGTCCCGGGTGCACAGCCCTCTACGGTTTGCAGAAGCCTCTCATGTTCCTCCTCAGACTTCCCAGCACACATTGGTACTATCCAGCCAGTTTGGTGAAAGGGGCCTGCTTCTAAAACAGGGGAAATTGAGGCCCTGAGCAGGGCCAGTCATTCTGAGGTCACTTGGCCCAAACTGAAGTGCTTGGTCAGGTAACCAACCACCAGGGCCAAAGGGGCTATGAGATGGGCAAGAGGTTTACAGCCCACCCAAGCCATGCCATGGAAGGTTCCACTCGGGACCGAGCCCATCTGGAAACAGTTGACACCCACAGGGGCTGCATGGAGGAGGGGTGGGCAGGGCAGGCCGTGGGCACATCTGTTCCTCATCACGGCTTGTGCTCCAGACTGAGCCCCAACCCTGGACATTCCTTTTCCCAGCCCGCCCAGCCACCTTCAGACCAGCCACTCTCCCAGCTAGGACCTGGATAACCTCACAGTGCAGGTGGGGAAACTGAGTCCGGAGAGGAGCAAACAATGGGCTCCGGTTCCAGGTCTGCACAGCCCTTCAGTTCTCAGAGCCTGATTATGAGCAAGTCACCTGGTTATGAGCAAATTGGCCCTAAGTGCTCAGCACAATCAATGCTCCACAAACAATGCTCACTTACTCAACTCACTGCCTGCAAGTTAGAACTCATAACTGGAACCCCGGTGGGTTGTCAGGGGCTGTGAATCGCATGAAGGAGATTGTGCATCTTTCTCCCTCAGAGACTGAGTTAGCAGCCCGTCTCCCGACCCACCAAGCCACCAGAGCACCCCTAACAAACAGAAGCTGCTTATTACGATCTCCCAGCGTCCCTCTCGATCTTAATTCTACTCGTCTTCATTTTTCTTATGATCCAAAGGAGGCTCAAGGATGTGGAGCAACTTACCCAAAGTCACACAGCCAGCAAGTGGCCCAGCCTGGATTTGAACCCAGGGCCTCTGCCTCCAGAGTCTCTGTCCAAGGCACTCCCTGTATTGCTTCTGGGTACCCAAGTCTCTTTCCTTCTGGGCTGATTCCTGCAAGTACTTGTGACAGGGTCCCAGGAGAAAGCACAAACCCCAAAATCAGCCAGTGTTGGATCCTGGTATTGCCGGGAGAGGACACTCAGCTCCCTGGACATCAGGAACTGAATGTGTACACAGAAGGGGACCTACCAGAAGGGGGAAAGTGAAGCCAGCCACCCTCACACCTGGTGAAGGAGGGGGAACAGCCTGCAAGGATCTGACATGTGACTACATGTAAAGAGGTGGTTGTTGTGGTTGTTGTTGTTGTGTATAGTCAAGTTGGAACCAACTCACAGCTAACCCTTCAATTGGTTTTTTAAATTATTTGTTAAAATAATACTCTTCTCCATTGTTGAGCATTTTCTTCCCCTCTCTCCCTCAACCCACCCCTCTGCATCCCTCGTTCCAGATTATTGTCATACATGTAATGCCATTCAGACAGTTCTTCCCCTCATCTGATCTAATGCAGTATTCATTATTCATCCACTTTTCCCCCAACACCCCCCATGCCTGTTCTATTTTATAACAGCCGTGCTATGCACCGTTTGTCTTTTTTTGCGACGGAGATCTTTCACTCAGCATCATGTCCTCTATGCTCCCCCATGCTGTGTAATGTTTTACAAGTTCATTGCTTTTCAATGATGCATAATATTCCATTGTGTGGATGTACCACAGTTTCCCCCATCCATTCGTTTGTTGATGGGCCTCTGAAGGGTTTTCAGAGGCAGTAAACTGCATGAAGGGTGGCTGCCTGTCTTTCTCCTGTGGAGCAGCTGGTGGATTCAAACTATATGCCTTTGGGTTGGCTGCTCAACTCCTTACCTCTAAGCCACCAGCGCTCCCTAACATGTAGGAAGGACACATGGCTAATCAGCCTCATGTCCAGAATCTGCCTTGGAAAAGCATTGTCCATGTGGACAAAGACGCACGAAGTGAGAGACTCCCCACAGCCTGTAAGAAATACAGGGAAGACTGGCCAAAGCCCAGATGTCCATCAGAGGCAGCCAAACTGCGCTGGTGGTGGCCTGTCCACCCTCAAAAACTACATGCAGTGATGAAAAAGTCTGACGTGGAGCTCATGAGCCGCAGGGCTGCAGCCAGGCCACATTCAGCGGCAGAGGAATCTCAGGCCACCACCACCGTCTGCCGTGCTGTCTGTGCGTAGACAGGAGCAGAGGGGGTGATGCAAAGGGAGTGGTGGGTGAACTGATGGGACTCTTGCTTGTGTGTCCTTCTAGACGTTCTTCCAGAGATTCAGTGATTGCCACGAAACAGGCACGTAGCGTGGTCCCTGACACATTGGGTAGAGAACAACTCAGATTTGAGGAAGACAGTTGAGCCCCTGGTGACCACTTGATGCGAGGCCACAGCTGTGAAGGAGGCTGTCAGGAGCCTCCCAGCCTGGACTGTGGCCTTCGGTGCCTGAATGAGGGCCAATTGGACTGATGGGACAGGAGAGGGGACAGGAAGGCCTCAGATGAGGAGGTGAGGGACTACTGAGGGATAAAATCTTAAAGTGGAATGTTGTAATGTGCCATCGAGTTGCCTGTGACTCATAGTGACCCTATATGTACAGGATCCCTAAAGCGTGCTCTATTCTCTGCCAATTTTATTATCTCCAACACACTTATCCCCATTATCCCAGTGACTGAATCAATGCTTCTCATCAAGGGTCTTCCTCTCCTGCACTGTCCCTCCACCCTCCCAAGGATGATGCCCCTCTCCAAGGACTGGTCCCACCTTGCAACATGTCCAAAATATGTCAGACAGAGCTTCAGAATCCTTGCCTCCACGGAGCAGCCTAGCTTCACCCTCTCCAGGATGAATTTGTTTTTTCTCCTAGCAGTCCATGGTATATTCAGTACTCTTCTCCAGCACCACAGCTCAGAGGCATCAACTCTCCTTCTATCATCCCTAGTCATTGTGCAGCATAGCATAGCAAGTAATTGCAAAGACCATGGCCTGGATCAGGTGCACCTTAGTCTCCAGAATGACATTGTTGCTCTTCAGTACTTTGGAGAGGTCTCTGACAACAGACATTCCCAATGCAATTCATCTTTTAATTTCCCAGCTGCTGGTACCAAGAATGTTGATTGTCAATTAGCAGGTATTTATCTAAGCAGGAAGTTTTTCATTATCACCCCATTTTACAGATGAGGAAACAGGCCCAGTGCTAACTGTACTCCCAGCAAACAAGTAACAAATCAGGATATAAACCCAGGCCCAGCAGACATGAGAAACCACACCTCTACCTATTGGACAGTCCTGACGCATTTAGTGCCCCAGAGCTGCCCACACAGCCCTCCAACTCAGAAGACTGAAGGCCACCCCTGTCCACCAGGACCTTGGCTCCCTCGGCAGGCAGTCCCTTCAGTGCTGCGTGAGCGCGGCCAGCAGCAGAGGTTGCCTGGCCAAGAAGGCTGGGAGCAATTAGACACAAGCCGGGTTTTGAGTTAAATTCTGCATTTTAATCAAGAGGGGCAGAAAGAAACTGGCTCAAGTTGCTGTTCCCCAGTGGAACCGGGGAGCTTGAACTAGAAGGAAGGAGGAGCATTGCTCTGGGAAAGGGGAGCAAGGAGGAGGCCTCTTGGCAGTGAGAGGAGAGGTGGGAGTTAGGGGAGGACCTGACCCTGGACCCTGAACCCAGAAGGAGCAGGCCAGCTTGTCTCTCTTCCTTCCATCCAGGCAGGTACCACAGGCCACTGTTGTCCAAAATATCTGCCCTCCGTGTCATAACCCTGATGACCATGTCTGGCTCTGCCTTCTTCTCTTGAATACACTTTCTTTGCCAGGGCCGTCAGCTTGGGTCCCTGTAGAAGGGCGTTCTGGCAAGGAGCTGCAATTTGTGAGTAGGAAGGAGGCATCCTCTCCATTGCAGTTCTCACCCTTGCTCCAGGCAGAAGAGTCCCAGCACGGACGGAGAGACCACAGGCACAGGCCAGGCCGATCTGAAAGCCCAAGGGGACCTCAGACATTGCTCTTTAATCTTAACCCAAACTCTGCAAATCAGGGAGCTGAGACCCAAGCGAGGGAGGCAACTCGGACAGAGAGAGGTTGCAAGTGATGGAGTGGGGCCAAGTCCTCCCTAAGCTGAAGAGGCGAGTGGAAGGCAGGGCAGGGCTGCGGGACCCTGATTCTCAGCTCTCTGTCCCTGCCCACTGCGCCCTGCTCTGTACCAGTTCTCTGGGAGGGCGGGAATGTGCCCTCTCGTTCCAAGCGCTGGACTCACGCCTGGGCTTCATTCTCCCAAGGGATCCAGACTCCACATGAGCCAGGGAGAGAGAAAGAACCAGCTTAAGTGGAGAGGGAGGGAGATGGACTTGGGCTAACTTCCCGGCCTCCTGTCCTTTCTCCCTTCCCCACGGCCCCAGGCCTGGCCGCCACAGGAGCCCTGCTCCCTGTTGTCCACCAGCCCTCTATGTCCTTGCTCCCATCCCGGTCCTTCTCTGGCCGCATCACGACCTGCTCACCCCACTCCAGCCACACAGCTTTCTTTGTGTTCCCTGAACATGACAACTCTGTTCTAGACCCAGGGTCTTTGCCCTGCTGTTCCCCAGCCAGGAATACCCTTCCCAGGTCGTCCACCACACTTTCAACTCGAGGGCCAGGAAGTTTCTCTAAACATCACAGCTCGCGGTGCTACCTGCCCCCTCCAGCCCCACATCTGCTGTATTAGTGTGTTCACCACCTCTATCCACCCCCGACCCCCATGGCTGCCCACCCGTCTGTTTGCCTTTTCCCTATTTTCTCCACTAGAATGTCGGTTTCAAGGAGGCTGAAGTGTCTGTTTATTTTTTCCCCCCAAACTATATCTGGCTCACAATGGGGAGAAGGAACCAGCCCCAAGGAAAGGCTGTGTTGTTGGAAGGAGATTTATCACAGAGAAATGCTGCTCCAAAGACTCATGCTTCCGGGAAGTATCCTCAGATGTCATCTGGTCTTGGTTGTCTCATCTGTAAGGCTGACATCAGCAGCGCATTCTCCATTGGATAATTATGGGCTTTAAATAAAATCAGGCCTATGAAGGAATCGGTCCGTCCAGGGGCTGGTATATGACACGTGTTCTTGAATATTCTTCTTGCTGTAGTTGGTGTCTCAGCCTCTCACCCAGACCTAGTGCTAGACATGCAGGTTGTTACTGAGGGTTGGGGACAGAAGCCACCACTTGCCACTGGCTCTTTAGGTCTCTGCACCTGGCCCCTTTGCCTTTGCCGATGCCCATCAGAACGCTCTTGGTGGCCTGATGGTAAGAAACTGTGCTACAACCCCAAAGACATGCAGTTCGAATCCACCAGCTTCTCTCCACAGGAGGATGAGCAATCTCCTCCTGTACAATTTTCGGCCTCTGAAAACCCACTGGAGGGTCAGCTATGGGTCTGTTTTGACTCGTTGGTACCTAACAACACCAAATGACCATCCATTTACCCATCCTAAGACCTTTACAGTGCACTCTGTGGAATGGGTATCATCGTCTGGTTAATTCTGACTATACACAAGCCCATGAACAACAGAATTAAAAACGTCTAGGCCGGGGCAATCTTCCTGATCTCTGACATGTTTGAGTTCATTGCTACCTTCTAATCTTGTACACACATCTTGCAGCATCATACCTGATCATACGCTATTGGGATACATGAGTTTTGTTGGCTAATATTTGGAATTAGTTTACCAGAACTTTCTTCCTGGTTTGTCTTAGTTGGGAAGTGGTCCTAAAAGTCTATCTACTATGGTGATCTCATCATAAAGGTGTTAGTTTGAGAACTGAGGTGCGTCTGATTCAGCACGGTCTTTCCGATCACTTGCTATGCATCTGAGAGCTGGACAATGAATAGGCAAGACAGAAGCATTGACGCCTTTGGGATGTGGTGTTAGAGAAGAGCACTGAATATCCTATGGATGGACAAAAGGACAAATAAATATGCTGGGAGAGGGTGCAGCCAGAGTGCTCTTTAGAAGCAAAGTGACGAGACTTTGCCTCTCATACTTTGGGCATGTTGTTAGAAGGGGTTATTCCTTAGATAAGGACATGATGCTGGGAAGGGTGGAGGGTCAGTGAAGGAGAAGAAGACCCTCAACCAGGTGGACTGACACTGTCACTGCTGCAATGGGCTCGAGTGTGAGAAAGTGTGAAGGAGGCACAGGATAGGACAGGGTTCAGATCCGCTTGTTCATAGTCACTCTGAGTCGTACTTGACTCAACAGCACCTAACAAGCACACGTGGTGATCCTGCTAGTATTGGAAATATTGGTGGTACGGCTTCCAGCATCACAACAACTAACAACCTGTCAGGTTGTAGAAGGCAATCCCCAAAAGAATAGTTTAGCAAATGCCATTGAGTTTCCTTCTTTCTCACCTAAACTCCAGTTCAGCTGTGTTCCTGCGAATGGACAGCTTTTCCAGGCACTGGTTCCTTCTGCCTTGTGGTTCTGCATCTTGCATACATGGCTCCTGAGGTCTCTAGGAGATTACAGATCACAGGCAGAGCATGAAGAATTGGCGGGGCTGGGATCAGCCACGGCATCACTCCTCACTGCAGGGGAGCCAGGGAAACATGCCTCAACTCTGAGCCCAGGATGACCCGGCACCAGGTTACATCACCCACCATGGGTCCTGCCTCAGGTGCAAGAGCTAATTTTCCACCTGGCCTTTTGATGGTCCTGAGATGGTCAGGGAAGTTGTTATTGTTGTTATGTGCCGTCGAGTCACTTGCGAATCATAGCGACCCTATGTACAACAGCCCTAAACTCTGCTCTGTCCTGTGCCAATTGCACTGTCTCCGATACACCCATCCCAATTACCCCAGTCACTGAATAAATCCACCTCATAGAGTGCCTTCCTCTCCTGCGCTGTCCCTCTACCCTACCAAGTATGATGTCCCTCTTCAAGGACCAGTCAGTCCTTCCTTACAGCATGTCCAAAGTATGTCAGGCAGAGCCTCAGAATCCTTGCCTCCAAGGAGCCACCCAGTTTAACCCTTTCCAGGATGAATCTGTTTGTTTTCCTAACAGTCCATGGTACCCTCAATACTCTTCTACAGCATCAAAGCTCAAAGGCATCAATTCTCCTTCTATCCTTCTTAGTCATTGTCCAACTCTCTGATGCATAACAAGTGACTGCAAAGACCATGGCCTCTATCAGGCGCACCTTAGTCTCCAGAGAGACACCATTGCTCTTCAGTACTTTGGAGTGGTCCCTAACTGCAGACTTTCCAATGGAAATATGACTTTTTATTTCCTGGCTATGTGCTAATGACGCTGCTGCTGGACGTGACTGTGCCATGAAGTGGGCACTTGACCCACTCGTTTTCCCTCCTGTTCCCCTTGCTGTTGATATGCTTCTGTGCCCATTTTACAGATGGAAGACTCATGCACACATAGGCAGCAGGACCTGCCCCAGGCTGCTCACCTGCTGGCATGATGGAGAAGAGTGTGACCTCCTGCAGAAAATGGGAGAGGGCAAAGGAAGGAGAGGTTTGCAAGTGTATCCTTCCGGTGTTGTAAGGATTGGGAGGTGACAGGACAAATCCAGAGCCAAGGCAAGGCCATCGCCAGGTCCTGGGGCACAGAATGGATGCTATACACCCTGGAGCTTAATGCACTTTTTATGGCTTGTCTTTCCTCCTCCTGAAGTTCCCCTAGTGGAACAGGGAATTATTACTCCCATCATCCCAATAAAAAGGCTGGAACGTAAGTGAGCCAGTATCTCTGTGTTCCAGGAAATGATGGAGGAAAACTTAGACCAAGAACAAGGTACTTATTGTTTGTCAATCCTGGGGGGTGGGGGTGGGGTGTACTGAGTGTAGTCACATTTTCTTACTCTAATAATAGCCCCCACCTGAACCCCCCTACCCTCTCTCGGCCTGGGTGGTGGTACGGGCGGCCCCTGGAGTGGTGAATTGGCCGCTGGCATATGCCATCTCTGCTGACTACCACCATGGGCTCAGGAATGGGAATGCAACCCCATTGGCACTGCGAGAGAGGTGTTTCAGTCAGAAAGGCTTTCAGCAGCAAGTAACAGTGAAATGAAGTGGCGTCAACACTAGGGGTTGTTTGTTCTCTGTTAGGAAAAAAGACTGAAGGTAGGAATACAGCCACTTACCACTGTCAATATTATGATGAAGTTTGGGCTTTGCCTCACGGTCATGAGGTGACTCCCACCCTTTGTGAGTCATGGTTGTGTTCAAGGTAAAACAAAGCAGGGAGGGGTACTCCAGCCACATCCTCCCTTCTTATCAGAATAACATAAATTCTCCTCCTGCCAATAGACTTTCTCATTGGCCAGAGTGGTGTCATGTGATTGCCTTTTGGTGCATGTGCTGTCAAGAGGGTGGATATCTATCTGCCTTCTGGGATTCCACAAGGGTGGATATCTAACTGCCTTCTCGGATTCCACAGTGGGAAGAGGTTACCAGGGCATTTTTATCTCTAAACACTTGACTCTTAGGACAGCAGTGAATTTGGAAGGGTACGTGTTTGTTGCAGCAGGTGTCTTGCTACTGTTACTTAAGAGTTCATTTGAGAATGGAGCCAATTGTGATCATGTTTAGACTCTAGATCCAGCCATGCCTGAAGGCCACCTACTCTTAGCTCAATAAGTTACATAAGAAAAAAAAAATTATACTCATACATACATACATACACAATATATATACCCATACATGTTGTTGTTGTTGTTAAATACCATCGAGTCGTAGGCGACTCATAATGACCCTATGAAAGAAAGACCTAAACGCTTGTATAACTTTCATTCTTCCTCCAGGTTCATAGGGTTTCTGGAGGCAAGCTATTTCAGAAGTGGATGCCACTCCTACTTCCAAGCTTGTTTTAATCGGGGAGCTCCACCAAACACTGTCTGCCATGGGTAACCATTATCACATCTGACACATCAGTGTCACAGTGTTCAGCATCACAGAAACCATGAGAGTTACCTCTGTACGGCAAGTGGACAAATCATGGTTACAGGAGCTAGGAGAATGTTTGACCGAAACCAATTAAAAACAGGCCTGTGGGCCACAGATTAAAGTCACTCACCTTTGGCTTGGTAGCATCACTTTCTGTCCACTAGGCCAACTGAGCTCTCTCATTGTTGTTGTTGTTGCTAAGATACATATACAGAGACACATAAATTTGTTTTCTTGAGCCCACTTAAGGTTGGATTTAACTTCTTTCTCTTGAACAAGAGAAGTCTTAAGTAGAGGACTCATAGTATAGCGTGTAGACTTTGAAATCAAGATGTCCAAGTCCTAACCCTGATTATGTCATATGTTTGAGCTTAGCCAAGTCATTTCACCCTCTCTTGAGTTCTTGATTCTTAATCTGTAAAATAGAGTATTGACTAGATTAAGCCAGATTCTCTACACACAGTAGCTGTCTTCATCCCTTCCTTGCATGTTTGTGGAAACTAGAGCTCAATGTCCCAGTAATATTTGTTAAATGTTTTGCCATAGCAGTCATCAAAATCCTTCTTCCTTCAGTTAAAATGCTCTGTGAGGCAGGAAACTATTTTGTCACCCTCATCCCCAAATGACACAGTTTGCATTCGACTGTGCATGGCTTAGTGGCTTGATGGCTTAGTGGTAAGAAATTGCACTGCCAACCCAAAGGCACTCAGTTCGAATCCACCAGCTCTTCCAGGAGAGAAAGGTGGGCAATGTCCTCCGTTGGGATTTACTGCCTCTGACAATCCACTGGAGGATCAGTGGTGAGTTGGGTCTGACTTGACGGGACATAACAACATAAGAAGCTAGACCGGAGACTGCTGGTATGACTCCACTCAGCGGTGCCACACAAGGAAAAGCAGCATTGAGCTGATTGGGTCTCTGAGGCTGTGTACGTTTATGTGTACGTTTATCGTGCTCCTGTGGAGTGGTCGATAGATTCAAAATGCCAATCTTTCAATCAGCAGTCCAACAAGGAAAGCACTGTCCTGAGAAGACTCTCTGTAAAGATTATTGTTGTTATGACCCATCGAGTTGGTACCGACCCACAGCTGACCATCCTGTGAGTTTTTAGATGCAATAAATTGCACAGGAGGAATCTACCCATCTCTGTCCCATGGAGCAGCTGGTAGATTCAAACAGCTTGGCGTCTGGTTGGCAGCACAGCCCCTTAGCGCCAGGCCACCAGAGCCAAGAAAACGCTGGGGAACAGCTCTGCTCTGTAGTGTATCATGGGGTTGCTGTAGAGAATGGACAGAATAGCAATGTCATGTTGTTGTATGCCACTGAGTCAGAAGTGACTCGGAGCTGACCCTCCAGCGAGTTCTCAAAGGCTGTAATTCACACAGGAAGAGATTGCCCATCTTTCTCCCACGGGTGAATTAGGACCGTCTGCCCTTGCTAACCAGTACTAGTCTTTCTTTTTTAAAAAAAAATTAATTTTAATGAAAGTTTAAAGAGACTTAGCATTTCCACTGTTGCACTTTCTCCCTACTTACCCCCTCCCCCCAATTCACTCTTTTCCTTGAAAAGAAAGAAAAACTCTTTCATTGTTATGTAATTCCTCCCACCACCCCCCCCCCAAGTCCATTCCACTATGCAGCCTTCACTCTGGACTTCTGTAATGACAAGAATACCCATTCATATGTCCCTTTTAAACCGTTCTCTCCCTCATCTGTTTCAATGCCATGTATATCATTCCTCCCTTCCTTTTCTGTCTTCTGTCAACGCTTACGTCAGTCCCATTTTACAACAGCGGCCCTATGCAATATTTGTCCTTTTGTGACTGAGAGATTTCACTCAGCATAATGTCCTCCAGGGTCATCCATTTTGCATAATATTTCATGAGTTCCTTGTTTCTCCATGTTGTATAATATTCCATTGTGTGAATATACCAGAGCTTCTCTATCCATTCGTTTGTTGATGAACACTTGAGTTGTCACCAGTTCTTTGCTATTGCGAACAAAGCCGCAATAAACATGGGTGTGCATATATCTTCTTGGGTGACAGTTATGGTTTCTTTAGGGTCAATTCCCAGTAGTGGAGTTGCTGGGTCAAATGGTTTCTCTATTTGCAACTTTTTGAGAAAGCACCATACAGCCTTCCATAATGGCTGCACCATTTTACACTCCCACCAACAGTGAATAAGGGTTCCAGTGATATTTTCTGAATCCGTGTGTGGCCATGCGACATGCTGCAGGCAGTTGGATGTTAGCAAAGATAAGGCAAGCAGAAGAATGAGAAGGACCCCGTACACTGAGACTTATTCTGTCACTGCACCAGAGACCCTGAGATCATCATGTGAACAAGCCCGGGCCAGCCTGCTGGGGGATGAGAGGAACTTTGCTGAGTCATTCTGTTACTCCAGCTAACAGCAACCCCACCTCCACATTCATGAGTCAGGCCATTCTTGACTCCAGCCAGAGCTGAGTTGACATAGACCAGCCATCGTTAAGCGTGTACTTGCAGAAGACTGTTCTGCTATGGAAAAATTACTCATGATATATTCAGCAGAAAAAAGCAGCTTATGAAACTCTGTATAAATGTTTAACATTCATCAGATTGGTAAACCTGTAAAGGCTGAGAAACCAGAGGATGGCAGGTGTGCTGTTATAGTAGTAACACAAAGACTGAGTGATTGAGGTATAAGATCGAACACAAGAGAGTAAAGTGGGAAACTTGTAAAAATTTATTATGCACATAGTCCCTGGTGTTCAGGGCATGTCTGGCCTGGCCACAGAGGAAAACACAGGGAATAGTCATAAGGTAGAGGTGGAGTGGCCTGTGGACAAATACTTTTCTGTGACTTTCACAGGGAACATGACAGAGAGAGGTCTGAGCACCCAGGGATTGAAACATATTTAAGCTCAGGCCTGAGGGCTTGGGAATTTACTAAGGGGAATCTGAGGGATCTCCTTATTTAGGTATAAAACCATGGGTATTAGGTCTGAGTGTTAAAGCATTGTATTACAGAAGCTGGGGATACGGGTGCAGAGAAGGGACAACCTTCTAGCTGCTAGCTGACAGTGAGTGTACCCCACATTCCAGGAGGGACACATCTGTGTTGGTGCCTGGGAGAAACTCTTGCTCACGGAACAAAGAGACTCTGAAGAAGGCAGTCACAGCAGAATCATCATGAATAATGAAACAATTGAACCAATGCAAATGTCCACTGTAAGTGGTGGTGGTGGTTGTTGTTGTTGTTGTTATATCCTGTCGAGTCGCTTGTGACTCATAGCGACCATATGGACAACAGCCCTAAACTCTAGTCGCACTGCTTCCAACACACCCATCCCGATTACCCCAGTCACCGAATCAATCCACCTCATAGAGGGTCTTCCTTTCCTGTGCTGTCCCTCCACCCTTCCAAGCATGATGTCCCTCTCCAAGGACTGGCGCTGCCTTACAACATGTCCAGAGTATGTTAGACAAAGCCTCAGAATCCTTGCCTCCAAGGAGCAGCCTGGATTGACCCAGCGCTGAGTGGATCTGTGTGTATAATTTGAACAGATCTCAAAAATACAATATGCTATGAAATGAGGGGTTATCGTGGTGGAATAGTGCCTAGGGAGTTGCTCTGCTCACCCAAAGGTGGCATCTCTCTAGCAGTTCAAATCCAGTAATAAGTCCATGGGTGAAAGATCTGTTCCCATGAGATTTACAGCCTTGGAAAACTCGCTCCTAACTCAACGGAAATGAATAGGTGAGTAAGATGAAAAAAGGGACACTACATACAGCACACAACTAAATTTTGAGAACACAGAGATATATCATGAATCATGTATGGACTTGTACAGGAGCCTGGGTGACACAATGGGTTGAGTGTTAAGCTGCGAACAGAAAGGTTGACAGTTCAAACCCATCAGTCACTCCACAAGAGAAAGATGAAATAGTCTGCTCCAAGATTTACAACCTTGGCAGACAGGAGTTAGAACTAATTTAATAGCAGGGGATTTGCGTTTGGTTATAGCTAAGTAGATAGGTAGACAGATCAATAGATTGATCAATTAATAGATAGATAAAATAGGGCTGAGAAAGAGGATATGAGTTATACTACCCTTATCTGTAATATTTCGTTTCATCCAGGACAAAATGCAAAATATCAGCATGTACCTATTTGGAGTGATGAGCTTACGGGGATATATTTATTATTCTATGTACTTATCTGATTTTTCAGAAAAGATAAATCTTAAATGAAATTTAAAATTTTAGAAAATGTTCTTATGTTGGTCTTAGATAAGAAAACCTACCAAAAATATATGCATCTCTATGCAGAGGGAAACAATCAGGGTGGGGAGAGGGGAACTCTTCCAAATGTGAGCTGTGCCTTGGTCTCCGGGTGGTGCACACCCAGGCCGCATTTATTTTCCTCCTCTTACAATTCTCATTTTCTGACTTTTCTACGAGGGACATGCTGTGCTTGTTTAATAAAAACAAACAAAATACAGAGGGGCCAGTCAGTTCTCTGGGTCACAGGCTCCTCTGGGCCTCTGTGGGGTCCCAGGCTCCAAAATAGCTCTGCCCTCTGACCTGGCAGGCTCGTTCTTCACGTCCCAGAGTGAGAGCCAGAGACGGGCAGAGGTGACCGAACTCCCCAGGCCTGAGAAAGGATGGGCAGCTTAGCCAAGGGGTGCCCTCCTCCACCCTGGTTCCCTCGATCTGTGAGGAAGCAAAGCTTAAATGTTCCATTATTCAGAGAGGAAACTGAGGCTAGTGGGGATTCCCCAGGTACAGGTAATATTGCTAATAGCCGAGCTCTAGCCAAGTCTCCTAGGCAGGGACTCAGTACTAATTTGCTGGGTGACTTTGGACCAGGGCTTTGACTATTTGATTCAGTCCAGTCGTGGCTGACACAGCAAAAGCAGAACAGACACAAATTTGTAAGTTGTGAGTGTCCTGAAATGACAATTAAAACAGGAAAAGCCTGAGGGAGTTCTGATGGACTAGAGCGTAAAAGGGCTGTACTGTCACCCCAATGGCAAGGGTTTGAATTCATCAGATACTCCATGAGAGAAAAATGGGCAATCTCCTCCAATGAGGTTTACAGTCTCTGGAAACGCACTAGAGGGTCAGTTATGAGTCAGTTGCCACTCGTTGGCAATGAGTTGTTGATTTGTCTTCAAGATCCTGATGTGGGAGACGGAATTCCTTCCATGACTGTAGAGGGCAACATAGCTTTAAAGCAGCACTGTCAGCTGCCATTTTTGAACTGGGCATCATTGTTTCTGACTCTGTTAATCAAATGATTTGGCTGCTATGCAGTGGGTAAATCGCCTTTGTTTTCTAAGGAGATTAAATTTCTTGCAAAGTGTTATGCATGAACCTAAAAGAACCAGTTTAAAGCTCTGCTTTAGACAAATCTAAGTGCATTTCTGGGCCAATTTCTCTGTGGTCCCAACAGAAGACCTGAGGGACATCTTCATGTAAAGGAATGCTGCCTCCTTCTCATAATAAAAGGAATAATAATAATAATAACTACTAACTAACCTTTCCCATAGCATGCATGTTTATTTTATGATATTTGTGTACACTTGCTTTATATCTTGCTTTTATGGGTATAGCACTCATTGTTCAATTTGCTGTGTCTGTGGAGGTGATTTCTACATTGCTGCTTATGTTTTACTTTGTATATGTGTATGCTTGTTTGTTTATAATTTGCTCTTATGAGTGCAGTACTTGTCTATCTGTTTGCTGTAACGTAGTAATTTATGTGTTGCCATGGTGATACTGGAAGCTATGTTATCAATGATTCAAATACCAGCAGGTAGACAGATTTCAGCAGAGCTTCCAGAGTAAGACAGACTAAGAAGTAAAATTGAACTTTCACTTCTGAATGAACAGGTTTTAGAAAGCCAAAGAATAATAGAGAAACATTGTTAGCTATAGTACCGGAAGTATAGTCCTTCTGATAGCAAGACATTAAAAAGAGGAGAAACAGCTGCAAACATCCATTAATTATTGAACTTGGAATGTAAGGAGGATGAATCTAGGAAAATTGGAAGTTGACAAAAACAAGATGGAACACACAAAGATCAGCACCCTAGATATTAATGAGTTGAGATGGGCTGGTGTTGGTAAATTTGAATCAGGCAATCACATGATCTGTCATGCTGGGAAAAACAAATTGAGGAAGAATGATATTGCATTTATAATCAAAAAGCACATTTCACAATCTATCCTGAAGTACAATGCAATACTATCCTTTTGCATCTAAAGAATTATTAATTCAACTATTAGTCAAATATATTCAACCAGCCACTGAAGTCAAAGATGAAGAAATTAAGGATTTCTACCCAATTTTACTTTCTGAAATTGATAGAACATGCAATCAAGATGCATGAATAACAACTGATGATTAAAATGAAAGAGTTGGAAACTGGTAGTTGGAAAATACAGATGTGGTAACAGAAAAGAGGCTAGAGATCAATGATAAAATTTTGTATAATCAATTTATTTCCTGAAAATTATCTTTTTTTAGGAAACACAAATGGAGCCTATTATACATGTACTTTACTTGATGGACTACACAGAAATCAGATTGATTACATGTGTATAAAGAGTCGCTAAAAAAAGCTCACTATCAGTAGTCAAAACAAGGTCAGTCAAGAGCTGACTACAGACCATCAATCACTCATGTGTAAGTTCAAATTAAAGTTGAAAAAAAATGGAAATAAGTCTATAAGAGCCAGAATACAACTTTGAGTCTATCCAATCTGAATTTTAAAACCATCTCAAGAATAGATTTGATGCATTAAATAGTAATGATTGAAAACCAGGTAAGGTGTGGAAAGACATCAAAGATATCATAAATAAAGAAAGCAAAACATCACTATAAATGCAGAAAGAAAAGACCAACATGGAAGTCAGAATAGACTATGACAGCTGCACTAAGAAGTTGAAAGGTCAAAGGGAAGAAATGCTAAAGGAAAAATATGCACAGAAGATTTCAAAGAGCAGCTTGAGAAGACAAAGCAATAAATGTCGATAGTTGTAGAGGGACTTCAGGCCTTTTGTTTATAGGGTTGCTATGAGTTGTGCTTGCCTCAAAGGCAATCATCATCATCATCATCATCAAGCAAAGTGCTAGAGTTAGAAAACAAAAAAGGAAGAGCAGACTTGGCATTTTTTTAACATGAAAGAACTGAACACACAGAAAAATGGAAGTATTGCAAGTTGCAATACTGAAGGATTCAAAATCTTGAATGATGCTGGAAACATCAAAATAAGATTGATGGGATATATATCATCACTGTACCAAATAGAACTCGTAGACATTTGAACCATTTCAGGAAGTAATATAAGATCAAGAACCAACAATACTGAAAGAAGTCCAAGCTGCAACAAAGGCATAGAAAAAAAAATTAGGTCCCAGGAATTGATGAATATCAATACCAATGGACATGTTTCAACAAACAGATGACATGCTAGACATGCTCACAGGTCTATGTCAAGAAATTTATTTAGAAGAAGGCTACCTGACCAAGTGACTAGAAGAAATGAGTATTTGTTTCCATTCCCAATAAAGGTGATCAAAGAGACTGTCAACATTATCAACAATATCATTAATATCATATGTAAGTAAAATATCTCTGAAGAATATTAATTAATGGCTGGAACATTGCCAGGGAAAAAATTCAGACTGAACTCAGAAGCCATGGCATGAGGGATATCATTACTTATGTCAGATGAGTCTGAAAGCTGAGCAGAGAATACCAGAAAGATGCTTATTTGTGTTGTGGCTGTGGAAAGACATTTGTGCAGATCATAACAAATTTTGTGTAATATAGAGAGGAATGAGAATCCTAGAGCACTTAATTGTGCTCATGTGAAGCATACAGAGACCAAGAAGCATTTGTTCAAGCAGAACAAGGGAAGATGACTGTGTGGTTTAAAGGTGTGTATTACGGTTTTTATGCATCAGGGACTTGTACAATGACTAAGGAGGATAGAAGGAGAATTGATGCCTTTGACCCTGTGGTGCTGGAGAAGAGTATTGAATGTACCCTGGACTGCCAAGAAAACAAACAGATTCATCCTGGAGAGGGTTAAACCAGGCTACTCCTTGGAGGCAAGGATTCTGAGGTTTCGTCTAACGTACTTTGGACATGTTCTAAGGAGGGAGAGGTCCTTGGAGAGGGCCATCATGCTTGGAAGGGTGGAGCAACGGCGCAGAAGGGGAAGACCCTCTATGAGGTGGATTGATTCTGTGACTGGGGTAATCGGGATGGGTGTGTCAGAGGCAGTGAGATTGGCACAGGATAGAGCAGGGTTTAGGGCTGTTGTACACAGGGTCGCTATGAGTGGCAAGCAACTCGATGGCACATCATAACAACAACAACAACAATTAGGGTTTCATCCTTTCTCTACAACTATTGAATCTCTATGCTGAGCAAATTATTTGAGAAGCTGGACTGTATGAAGTAGAATGTGGCATCAAGATTGGAGGAAGAGTCATACACAACTTGCATTATGCAGGTCACACAACCTTGCTTGCTGAAAGTGAAGAGGACTTGAAAATATTTGCAGCAGAAAGCCAAAGACGGCAGCCTTCAACATGAATTACATATCCACTTCAATAAAAAAATATCATCACCACTGGATCAACAGACAACATCATGACAGATGGAGAAAAGATTGAAATTGTTAATTATTTCCTTTTACTTGGATCCACAAGAAATACTTGTGGTAAGAGCAATCAAGAAATCAAAAGACATGCTGCATTGAGGAAATCTGCTGTCAAAGACTTCTCCACATTTCTCAGAAACAATGATGTCAGTGTGAAGACTCAGTTGAGCCTGATCCAAGCCTTGCTGCCTTCACTTACTTCCTATGCATCTGAAAACTGAACGATAATAAAGGATGACAGAGGAATAACTGATGCCTTTGAATTATGGTGCTGGCAAAGAGGACTGAATATCCCAGGGACTGCCAAAAAAACAAACAAATCTGTCCTGGAGGGAGTGCAACCAGAGTGCTCCCTAGAGACAGGGATGGTGTAACTTCAGCTCACATACTTTGAGCACGTTGTCAGGAAGGACCAGTATTTGGAAGAAGACATTCTGCTGGGAGAGGTGAGGGGTCAGAGAAAGAGAAGACGATCTTCAACAAGATGATTTGACACAGTGACTATCGTCACAAGGGGCTGGATCATATCCGAGATGGTGAGGACGGCGCAGAATAGGTTCAGACTTGTTCATAGAGTCGGTACAACACCTAACAACAACGTAACAGTGATCACTGAACATTTAGAAGTCCTTGATGATGCTCGTGATTCTGTGCTTAACTATTAAAGAAAAGGTTGGTTAGTTGAACTTGTAAAAACAGTGCAGTGGGCATATAGACAGCGCTGGCCTCCACCGAGAAAAGAAATAGAACAGCACATGACAATTCCAGTGAGAACAGACATACCTCCACACTCTTCACATTCCTTCTATCAATTCCAACACCAAGGAACTCACCACCATCAAGTTCAACAACTCATCACAACGGACATGCCAGCTCACAGGCAATACTGATGATTATGAGGTTTATTGTAACAGGTTATAATTCAGGTTGGAAACACTCAGAATTCAATTCTTCTGTTAGGACAGCTTCCTCTCAAGTCTCAGGCAGGCCTCCCTCTAACTTTTAGCTTCCTGGATTTGGACCCTGTCCCATGCTCAGACAAGTGTTACAAAGCTCTTTTAGTTATGCCAATTATGTGCCACCCACCCCATCCTCCTGCACCAGATTAAGGCTCAGGCACTTAGCTGTGTGTGGGCAGAAGGATTGTATCCTGAGTGTTTCCAATCTTAATTCTAACATGTCTCTTATCAACTCCATAACTGTAGGGATTCCCTGTGAGGTCTGCATGACCATTGCAACAAACTGATGAGCTCAATAGTAGACTCTCTTGGGAAAGATGGTTGGTGAGACATCTCACTCAGCTCTGTCTCACGCCAGTCTCTGATTCCCCACCACCTCAGCTGTCACTGTTTCGACTGCCCTGTTTCAGTCTTGTTCCATCTTGCACAGGAATCTTAGGCCCAAAGGATGCACTGCAGTTTCTACTTCTTCTTTCTACGTGATAGTGAGATAATGAGATTCCCTCTCTGCCTCTGAATTTGCTCAACTTAAACCTGGCAGGATGGCAAAGCGGACCAATCCCCACCTTAATGCTTACACATCTTATTTGCATGTTCTCTTCTAAAAGGTGCTGTTTACAGTATTAGCAAATGATCCGATCCCCTTGGCGGCCCACACACAACCTTACATTTGCACAGGTGCAATTAACGGCCCCTGAAAACCTACTGGAGGGTCCAGCTATGGGTCGGAGTTGAGCTTCCAACCCAAAGGTTCAAATCCACCAGTTGCTCCACAGGAGAGAGATGGCCAATCTCTTACCTTAGGATTAACTGTCTCTGAAAACCCACTGGAGGATCAGTTATGAGAGAGTTCTGGTTTGATGTTACACAACAACAATTCAGGCAGGTAGAGCTCTGATGTGTCATCTAAGGCACGTTACACTTCTAACTAACAGGCCACGTATCTCCAGTGGTCCAAGTCCACCAGTGGCTCCAATGTGGAGAGATGGGTGTTTCCCTCCTGTTAGAATTCATCACCTCAGAAAGCCAGTAGAGGGTCACTGTCGGTCAGGATCGACTTGACAGCAGTGATTTTAAGGGGCTTTGTTTTGGTTTTTTTGGGGGGGTATTTTGTCCAGACAAGTGTTGAAAGTTATACCCCAATGGCTAGAAAAGCCATGTTGAATAATCCACTATAGCAGAGGACCCACTCAGAGCCACCTCAGAAGGAACGACTGGAGATTTGCTTCTGAAAGCTCACAGCCTTCAACATCCCTGTGCAGTACCATTCCTCTGGGCTTGACAGGGGCTTGTTATGAGTCAGGATTGACTTGCTAGGAACAGATTTGATCTTATTTACTGAGCATTTAGTGCTAAACACTAACACTTTCTCACCCTCCTCTCCAGTGGCAGATGTTCTGAAAACAAACACAGTATTTCCACATTCTCTTCCAGGACCTTGCCACTCTGCATCAAGAAGAAGCGACTGTGTAAGTCCCTTCCCCTTGAACTTGGGTGGGACTTTCTTTTTGCCACTACAAATAGAAGGCAGAGCAATTGACCCTGTGTGATTTGTGAAGCTGGGTCAGGCAAGGTCATGTGTCTGGCTCTCTTGGGGTGCTTGTCCTTGGAACCCCGTCACCATGCTGTGAAGAAGCCCAAGATGCCTGAAAAGGCCACATGCGGTTGTTCTGGCCGGCAGCCCAGTTGAGGTCTTCGCTGACAGCATCTCCCACTAGATATGTGTGTGTGATGATCTTGGGCTTCAACTTGAAGCTTCTCAGATCAAAAGCCCTGCTGTTGTTGATTCTGACTCATCAGTCCTGTAGGATGCAGCAGAAGTGCACCACAGGATTCTAAAGTTATAAAGCTTTACAGAAGCACATTGTTATTTCTTTCTCTTGAAAATTGCCTGGTTGGGTGTTTAACCATTGTAGAACCAGACTTCCTTCTAAGCTGGTCCAGTTGACATCCAATGGAGCAGAGATGAGCCATCCCCAAATGACCTGGCCCAAATGTCAAATTAAGTATTGACATTGCTTTAAACCACTAAGTATTTCTGTAAGGAGGCTCAGTGGCTTAGTAGCTACTAACCAAAAGGTCTGTGGTTTGAATCCACCAGACACTCCACAGAAGAATGATATGTTGTCTCTTTCCATAAAGATTTCAGAAACCCGATACATGGTCCTTATGATTTGGAATCCATTCAATAGCCATGAGTTTGAAGTATTAGGTTGTTACAAGCACTGGTCATTGGAACATCTTTTCCGAAAACCAGGCCATCGAGGGAGTGTCCTCATTTTATGGATGAGAAAACTGAGTCTCATCCACTAAAATGGAATCAGCTCCAGGAATTTAAGGCTCTTAGTCACTGGATCTGGGTCACAGTAACCTCGGAACTCAGCTCCAGGGCATCTGTGGTGTATCAATCATGTTCGTAGAGCTAGGTTTGCGTGATGGAGAGTGGAGTGGTAAATCCCATGGGACACCATAATCACTGTTCCCCAAGATTCACC
The DNA here is from genome assembly GCF_000299155.1 of Elephantulus edwardii. Classification (NCBI taxonomy): domain Eukaryota; kingdom Metazoa; phylum Chordata; class Mammalia; order Macroscelidea; family Macroscelididae; genus Elephantulus; species Elephantulus edwardii. Next base: position 3,039,668 of record NW_006399765.1, read on the forward strand.
TCTGACATCCTGGGGACACTGATAGGCCACTTCCCAGGATCTTCAGCAGCCCCAGAGCTGCCACCTCCAGACGTGGGATGTGCTGCCAGCAAGGCTTCAGGAAAGGCACGACAATGTCCCCAGAAACACGAATGAGACATGGACAAGAACTTGGACTTGCTTCAAGCTGCCTGTCTTCAAACCCCCTTTTCACCTCATGTGCTGATGCTGATTGCAGAGATGCGAGTCAGCAGTGTAAATCTCAGACCTGTGATTTCATTCTCTTCTCGCAGATTCTTCTTGCAAATACTTCTTGTTCTTCTGTGCTGTTGAGTTGGAACCAACATTTTCAGAGGCTGTAAATCACAGGAGAAGAGATTGCTTGGCTGTCTTTCTCCCGAAGAGCTGATAGATTCGAATCCTCTGCCTTTGGGTTCACAGTGCAGCTCCTTACCTATTAGGCCACCAGAGCTCCCTCCAAATGCTTGAGAAACACCAAATCAGCCATCACTGCTCCAGGAATGATTCTGTTTCCCCACCCTGCTCCCCAGAATCAGAAAGGTCAGATCTTTTAGAAAAAACAGATCCTATTTTCTGACTCCAGGCTGGTCACCTCCTTCTCTGGGTACTAGTGTTTTTTGGAGCTACCTGAGAGGTATATCCTTGGTATCTGTCTTAGTTATCTAGCGCTGCAATAATAGAGCTAACATAGGTGGATGGCTTTAACACACAGAAATTTACTCTCTTAACTGTTTAGGAAGCTAGAAGTCCAAGTTCAGGTTGCTACTTCGAGGGAAAGTTTCTTGCTTTTTTTTTCAGTCTGAGGAAATGTCCTTGTTCCCTTCAACATCTATAGACCAGACATTGATTCTTTGAATCAAGATTTCCATGTGTCCTGGTCTTCTCCAGTGTCAAGGAGCTTCCTCACATAGAGGGACCTGAGGCCAAAGGATGCCCTCTACTCCTGCCAATTTTATTGGTGGTGTTGTTAGTGCCATCAATTCAGCTACAACTCATAGCGACCCTGTGAACATCAGATCTGAACCTTGCCCTGTCATGCACCATTCTAGCAACCTCAGATATGTTTGAGCCTACTATTATAGTCTCTGTGTCAATGCAGCTGTTTCTACTCATTTTCTAGCTGTCTTTCAACCAGAGGGCCTCTACTTCCCATGCTCTAACAATGCTCCTCTGTTATTCCTAAGATTTTTTAAGGCCTGTTATTTCATACTTAGATAGGTGATCTTGCTGGCATTTGAAACACAGGTGGTATAGCACCACAGCAACCTGCAAGTCACCCCTTCACAGTAAACTAACAGACAAGTTCTGTACTCATAAACAGCAAACTCATAAACTCAAATAAGCATGTACACACACCACACAAACTATCTCCCTCCTCAGCTTGTTTTCTTCTGCTTTTAATCTTTAATGAGATAAAAGATGTTCTAGGATATAATCTAGGGAAATTCTCCTTACTGCAAATACTCATATTTTGGGAAGATACATTCAACTGGTAACAGCATCCTGGTGTCTCTGAGGTTCCCCTTGCTCCAAGGGGACGTGGGCTCCCTTGATGAATGGCCATGGTGGGCAGGAAAGTAGACAAGTGTTTCATTTCCATCAAAATTCATCCTGGAACTTGTATATAAGCCAAGGTCAGTCTTCGAATAGAACAAGGGCAGACTGCATGGTTTATAATCAGGACATACACAAGGCTGTATTTTTTTCATTAAACTTATTGAATCTGTATGTTGTTGTTATGTGCCGTTGAGTCGACTACAACTCATAGCGACCCTATGCACAATAGCTCTGAATCCTGCTTTATCCTGAGCCAATCTCACTGTCTCTGACACACCCACCCTTATCACCTCAGTTGTTGTGTCACTCCATCTCATCTGGAGTCTTCATCTCCTGCATTGTCCCCTGAACTTTTCAAGGATGATCTCCTTCTCCAAAGACTGGTCCTTCCTGACTACATCCTCAAAGCAAATGAAATAGATTTGATAAAATAATTTTAAAAAGCTAGACTCTATCAAGAAAGATTGGAGGAAGTTCCATTAACAACTTACAATATGCAGCTAGCACAACTTTGCTTGCTGCTGAAAGCAAAGAAAACTTGAAACACTTGATGATGAAGGTTTAAGATTATAATTCTCATATGGAAAACACCTCAACAAAAAGAAAACAAAAGTTTTTATTACTAGATCAAACATGTTAAACAGAAAATATTGACGTTGTCAAGGTTTCCATTTCACTTGGATTCACACTCAATGCTCATCAAAGCAACAGTCCAGAAATAAAATGATGCGTTACATGTAGGTAACTCTGCTGCTCCTGGTCTCTAAAGTGTTAAAAAGCAAAGATGTCATAACAATGAAAGAATTTTCCTTTTCAAAAAGCAGAGCAAACTGGGAGGTGGGCAGGGAACAAAGAATGAATGGAAACTCAAAGTCTCTGTAAACTTTCATTAAAATTATTAATAAAAAAGAAAGAAAAAGAATTTCTAAAAAGAAAAAAAAAGCAAAGATGTCACCTTTGAATGCCTAAGTTCACCTGACCCAAGCCATGATCTTTTCAATTGCTTCATATGAATGTGAAAGCTGGACAATGAGTAAGGACGACTGAAGAAGACTCAAGAGCTTTGATGTATGGTGTTGGCAAAGAGTACTGGATATATCATGGAGAGCCAGAATGAATGTTCTTTTGAGACTTTATCTTGTGTACAGGTTTACCAGGAGGGACCAGTCCATGCAGAAGGGCGTTATGCTTGGAAAAGTAGCAGAGAAGAGGTAGACCCTCATTAAGACAGACTGTGTCTCCAGCAGTAGGTGCAAACGCAGCCGTGATGGGGAGGCTGGTACAGGACCAGCTACTGTTTTGCTCTGTTGTATGAGCTTACTGACACCTAACAACAACCAACACAGAGAAGGCTATGGCTGGCTTTTGTAGTTTAGTCAGACTTTTTATGATGAATCAAAATTTGACTTTAGGGATAATAAGAACTTTGAAATAAAAAAGAAAATGTTTGTGATTCATTTTTCTGCTCGCCAGAGAAAAGACACTCAGAATGCCCCAAACATAAGCTTCCTGCTGCCCCTGCCCTAGAGAAGAGCAGATGACGCCTGAGCCTCTGCTTTGGGACTGAAGATCCAGCCCAGCCACCGATCGCCTTGACACTCGCCCTATAGTGAACACCATTTATTCAACAACCACTCATAAGAAGCTACTAGACTCTTACCTGGAACTTAGTTGGATCCATAAGCATCTTACTTGGATCCACAATCAGTATACTAGGCCCCCAGCAGTCAGGAGATCAGGAGACATAGTGTACTGAGAAAATCTGCAATCAGCGATCTCTCAAAAATTACTGAGGAGCAATGATGTCAGTTTGAGGACTAAGATGTACCTGATGCCCAAGATAAGACTCAAAAGAAAGACAGGAAGCCAAGTGAAGAGAGATGAGAAACATACCTTCAAGGGCAGATGTTGTTGTTAATGCTGTCAAGTCATAGGCTACTCATAGCGACCCTAAGAAGGAGAGTCCTCGACACTTGCGTGACTTTCATCCAGGTTCATAGGGTTTCTGGAGGCAAGCTATTACGGAAGTGGATGTCACTCCTGCTTCCAAGCTTGTTTTAATCAGGGAGCTCCATCCCACTCTATCCACAGTGGATAACCAACCATTAATGCATTTGACACATCAGTGTCATAGTGTTCAGCCTCACAGCAACCACAAGTTATTGCTTTACGGCAACTTGTACACCAGGGCTATACAACCCAGAGGAATGTCTGAACAAAAACAGTCAAAGACAGGCCTGAGGGCCACGGATTAAAAGTCGCCCACCTTTGGCATAGCACAAGACAATTCTACAGTGTTGTTACTAGGTGCCATGCAGTTGGTTCAATTTCCAGCTTCCCACATGAAAAGGGATTGGACCATTGGCATCCACAGTTGCAATTAGCTGAATGTTGAAAGCACATCCCTAGTTCTTTCCTTCTAGCTTGTCTTCTGTTGTTATGAATACCATACATGGCAAAACATACACAAACTCAACAATTTCTGTATGTACAAGTCAGGGACTGAGTCTATCCCTCAAGTTGTACAAGCATTCTCACCCTCCTTTTATGAATTGTTCCCCCCCCATTAACATAAACCCAACTCCCACTTCCAAGTTTCCTATCTAACCTTTAAAACTGCGCCTGCCAATTTGATCCCAAACAGATAATTTTTAAAAGATCACAATGCTCAAGGCAGACATTCTTTACTAATTAAACGGTTGTTTGGTTTCAAGAAGATTTTCTTGTTTGTTGTTTTTATGTACCATCAAGACAGAACTGACTCATAGCTGACCCTCCAGCGGGTTTTCAGAGGCTGTAAGTCACATGGTAGGAGACGGCCCATCTTTCTCACAAGAAGCAGCTGGTGGATTCAAACAATGTTGTATTGGCAGAGCCACAAATCCTTACGGCCAAGCCACCAGAGCTCCCCTGAAGAATTTAGGGAATACTTTTTACTTAGGGTTTAAAGATGATCTCAGGACAAGAGTTTCAGGGGTTCATTGGAGCCTCATTGGCTCCAGCAAGTCTGGAGTCCACGAGCATTTGTAATCCAGTTCCACATTTTGATCAGGATTCTGCTGTAGAAACCCTGATTAAAAAGTTCTGTAATGGCAACTTGGCACCTTCTAGTTCTGATTTCACAGCAAAGGATGCTGTTAACCACTGAAGCAATTATCCACACATTTCTGACCACCCATCCTCTTCTGACTCTCCTTCCTCCTTTGCATCAGGGTAATAGAAATGATTGTTGTGCCTTGGAAAGCAATTTGCAAGTTTCAACACCCCAGGCACTAAGCAAAGAATGAGAAGGTGGAACAGAATCACAAGAAAAAGCATTGCTGTTGTTGTTATGTCCTGTCAAGTCGTTTGCAACACATAGCGACCCTATGTACAACAACCCTAAACCCTGCTCTATCCTGTGCCAATCACATTGCCTCTGACACACCATCCCGATTACCCCAGTCACTGAATCAATCCACCTCATAGAGGGTCTTCCCCTCCTGCGCTGTCCCTCTATTCTACCCAGCATGATGTCCCTCTCCCAAGACCTGTCTCTCCTTGCAACATGTCAAAAGTATGTCAGACGAAGCCCCATAATCCTTGCCTCCAAGGAGCAGCCTGGTTTAACCCTCTCTAGGATCAATCTGTTTGTTTTCTTGGCAGTCCATGGTACATTTAATACTCTTCTCCAGCACCAGAGCTCAAAGGCGTCAGTCAATTCTCCTTCTGTCCTCCCTAGTCATTGTCCAGCTCTCTGATGCATAACAAGTGATTGCAAAGACCATGGCCTGTATCAGGCACACCTTCATCTCCAAAGAGACACCATTGCTCTTGAGTACTTTAGAGAGGTCCCTAACAGCAGACTTTCCCATCGCGATATGTTGTGTTTTTTTTTAATTCCTGGCTGCTGGTGCCAAGCTTCTTGCCACTAGGCCACCAGAGTTCCCTTGGCACTTTCACATTCAGACGAAGCAACGACAACAACAACAACAACAACAAAAGCAGCTGCTGTCCAACCAAACACATCATACAATTTAGTTCCTTGGTTTAGAGCTTTAGTATGTAGCTACATACCAAGGAACTAAATTGTATATTGTGTTTGGTTGGACAGCAGCTGCTTTTGTTGTTGTTATTGTCGTTGCTTTGTCTGAATGTGAAAGTGCCAAGGGAACTCTGGTGGCCTAGTGGCAAGAAGCTGCACTGCAATCCCAGAGGTACACGGTTCAAATATGCCAGATGCTTTACTGGAGAAGGAGGCAATCTCCTCCTGTATCAGTCAGGTGCGATTTGAAGGTACACATACACAAAAAAATTTAATGAAAGAAAGTGCCACTAAGACCTGTTCATCTTGACAGAAACATGAAGGCTTCTACTGTCAGATGGGAGGTGCCAGGAGCTGAGGTGCATTCACTAGGAATTGAACTCAAATGCAGCCAGAGTGCTCCTGGGAGGCAAAGATGGTGAAGCTTCATCTGTCATACTTTGGACACAGAGATGGGAGAGGCTATTCCTTAGAAAAGGACATCATGCTTGGAAAGGTGGAGAGTCAGTGAAGGAGAGGAAGACCCCAAATGAGACGGTGACTTCAGCAATGGGCTCTAGTCAGAGATGATGAGGCTGGCACAGGATAGGGCAGGGTTCAGGTCAGCTGCTCTATGGTTGCTATACATCGTACTAGACTCAATGGCACCTAACAATAATAACAACTCCTGCACAAAAGGTAAGAATTCTTGAATATTCTTTTTATTTAGTATTCTTTTTTAAAATTGTTATTTTTAATGAAAATTTACAGAAAAGTTAGATTTTCATTCATTCATTGTTGTGCATTTTTCTCCCTTCTCCCTCTCCAAGTTGACTTTAAGTATTCCTTTGCACAATTTCTTCCCTCCGGCCCTTGTATACCCCTCCTACAGTCCACTTTACTATGCATCTCTTATTTCTGGACTGTTGTAATATAAATAATGCCTAATCACATACTCCTTTTATACAGTTCTTTCCAATGCAGTGTTTATAATCTACCTCCTCTTTTCCTAGTTTTTCCCCAAATCCCCATCTCAGTTGTGTTTTTTAATAGTAGTGTTAGGTAGTATTTGTCCTTTTGTGACTGAGATATTTCACTCAGTATAATGTCCTCCAAGGTCACCCATGCTGTGTAACGTTTTATGAGTTCTTTGTTTTTCAGGGCTGTGTAGTATTCCGTTGTGTGGCTATACTATAGTTTTTCTATCCATTCATTTGTTGATGAGGAAAGGTAAGAATTCTACTAGTGAACCCTTCCTGTTCCTCATAACTTTTCTCAAAGCAGCCAAATTCAACCCAATGCCTCTGAGTCAATTCCAATTATGTTATTGTTGTTGTTGTTGTTGTTGTTGTTAAGTGTTGCCAAGTCTTAGATGACTCATAGCAACCCTTTGAACAAAGGACCTGAGCACTAGTATAACTTTCATCATTTCTCCAAGTTCATAGGGTTTCCAGAGGCAAGCTATTATAGAAGTGGATGCCACTCCTGCTTCTAAGCTTGTTTTAGTCAGGGAGCTCCACCAAACACTGTCCACCAAGGATAACCATTATCGCATTTGACACATCAGTGTCACAGTGTTTAGCATCACAGCAACCACAAGTTACCTCTGCCCAGCAAATGGACACAACAGTGCTATATCACTTAGAAGAATGTTTGACCAAAAACAATTAAAACCAGGCCTGAGGGCCACAAATTAAAATCTCCTACCTTTGGCTTAATAGTCAACATTTATTGTGTTTCTGAAGTTGTAAATCTACAGAGGAGGGGATTTGCCTCTCTTTCTCCAGCAAAGCAGCTGGTTGTTTGAACTTTTCAGTCTGAACCCTGAGAAGTTATGCACTATGACGCTAACACAGCTTAATTCGGTATTAGGAGTTAAAGACAAATCATGCTAGAGAAAGAATGAAGAGGATGGAGGCCCAATCCTATGGAATTTTAAACTAAATAAAGAGTTTGGGATTTAAAGCAGAAGTTTCAAGAAGATGCATTAGGAACTGGATTTTGTCTTAGAGAAATCACACAGGCTGCAGTGCCAAAGCAGGATTAATTAGAGCTCCGTTCTGGGGCTGCTGAGACCTCCCTGGGCTACAAGAATGACAAGGAGAGGGGTCACGAGGAGAGCTGTCATTTAATGAGCACTTACTATGTGCCAGGTTCTGTGACCAGCCCTGGAACTGTCAGAGAAGGCCTCTCTGATGGGCACGGAACAGAATTTAAGAACAACATAAGTAGTGTTATGGATCTAGGTGAGAAGAGATCCTGGCAGGAAGAACAGCCAGAAGTTACAAACCTCTAGAGGTGAGGTCTTGGTCACCAACTCCTTCAAGCAGCGGCCGAGAGTCCAATGTGGTCGGAGCATGAGAACATGAGGCGCAATGAGACAGACTAAGAGGACTGATCACTAGTTGGGAGCAGTGGGGGATGAGGCCTCACTTACCTGGTAAGAGCCTCTCAGGGACACCTCTGGCTGGCACCAACAGGGGCTCATCACACTGTGTGGCTGGCACAAGCATCTGGAAAGTAGACTGTCCCTCCTGGGCGTGTCCATTTTCCTCTGTATCTGGAACCTCGTGGTTTTGCTGCAGGGGAACTCTGAAGCTGTTTAACACAGTGTTGGCAATGTAATGAAACCACTGGACAGCAGCGGGGAAAGAAAAAGCAGACTTAAGTCTGAGCACTAGAAGACGCCCAATGGTGGGGCTGTGTAGACAGCTCTGGTGTCATCCTGGCAGGTGGCAGCTGCACTAGCCAGAAATCCAGCTCAAGTCTCCCGTGTGGAAGGCAAGGATTTGATCCTGGAGCCACCAGTGTCCCATAGTATTGTCCTAATTTGCTTAATTACACACCCCAAAGTGAATGGCGTCATTTCCCCCATTTACTGAGAAGGAGACAGAGGAACAGAGAGATAAAAGGACTTTTCCAAAAATCACAGAGCTGGTCAATGGTGGAGCCAGGACCATGCAGAAACTGTCAGCAAGTAAACAAACAAGATATTGGCGCTTATACATCTCCTGCATTTTTCATGCAAGAGATAGAGTTTGTTGTTGTTGTTGTTGTTGTGTGCCATTGAGCCACCTGTGACTCATAACCCTATGAACAGCAGCTCTGAAGCCTGTCCTGAGCCGTCCTACTGATTCTAACACACCCACCTCCATTACCCCAGGCACTGTGTCAATCCACCTCATTCAGGGTCTTCCTCTCCTGTACTGTTCCTCCACTCTTCCAAATATGATGGCCTTCTCCAAGGATTGGTCCCTCCTGGCCATGTGCCCAAAGTATGTGAGACAGAGCTTCAAAAGCCTTGCTTTCAAGGAAAAATTTGGTTTCATTCTCTCCAAGACCAAACTGTATGTTCTCTTGGCAGTCCATGGTATGTTCAAGACTCTTCTCCAGCACAACTCAAAGTCATTGATTCTTCTTCTTAGTCATTGTGCAGCTCTCTGATGCATAGCAACTAAGGCACACCTTAGTCTCTAGACTGACATGATTGCTCTTTGGCACTTAGGAGAGGTCTCTGCCAACGCACTTCTCCAGAACAATTTGTCTTTTGATTTCCTGACTGCTGGTGCCAAGAGTGTTGATTGTGGAGCTAAGCAAGTTAAAATTGTTAACGACCTCAATCTCTTCTCCACGTTTACAGATGCAGGTGTGGAAGTCCAGAGAGAGGGGGCTATTCACCTGGGGCAGCCAGCTTAGCAGCTGGGGAGAGGGAATTAGAGACAGCCAAACCACAGCTGTACCCCAAATCCTTCTCCCCAACTCAACCAACAGTAAAATAATACAAGATAAAACAATTAATCTCTTACTTAATTGCTGGGTTTTTTAATTTTTTATTATTAATGTTAATGAATGTTTACAGAGACTGAGAATTTACATTTAATCATTGTTGTACTTTTCTCCCTGCCCACCCTTCCCTCCCCCCAATTTGCTCTTCTCTTTGAAAAGGAAAAGAAAAATTCTTTCATTGTTATACAATCCCTCCCCCTAGTCCACCCCACTGTGCAGCCTTCATTCTGGACTCCTGTCATGACAATAATACCTAATCACATCTCCCTTTTAAACAGTTTCCCCCCTCATCTGTTTCAAAGCAGTATACATTATTTATCCAATCTTTCTTAGTCTCCCACCAAAACCGATGTCAGTCCTATTTTACAACAGTGACACTATGCAGTATTTGTCCTTTTGTGACTGAGATACTTCACTCAACATAATGTCCTCCAGGGAACCATTTTGAATGATATTGCATGAGTTCCTTGTTTTTCAATGCAGCGTAGTATTCCACTGTGTGAATATACCACAGCTTCTCTATCCATTCGTTTTCTTGATGGACACTTAGGTTGTTTCCAACTCCTTGCTATTGTGAACAAAGCCGCGATAAATGTGGGTGTGCATACTTAATTGCTGTTAAGTGCCTTTGAGTGAATCATGTCTCCTAGCGACCCTAAGAACAGTGGACCTGAACCCTGCCCTGTCCTGTGCCATCCTCACCATCTCTGACGTACTCAAGCCCGCCGTACAGTCACTGTGTCAATCTGTCTTGTTGAGAATCTCTATCTCCTTCGCTGACCCTCTGCCTTTCCAAGCATGATGTCCTTCTCCAAGGACTGGTCCTTCCTAACAACAGGCTCAAAGTAGATAGATGAGATGAAGTGTCACCGTTCTTGCCTCTAAGAAGCACCCTGGCTGCGCCTGCACAAGACGTTTGTTTGTCCCCTTGACAGTCCGTGGGACACTCAGCACTCTTCTCCAACACCACAGCTCAAAGGCATTGATTATTTTTCTGTCATCCTTATTCATTGTCCAACTAACTATTCACAATACCCTAAGCCAAAGTAAAACTAATGTTCACGTCTATAAAATTTTCTCCTTTTTTTTCTTCTGTAACATTTTAAAAGAAAGACGTTCTTTACTTCTTAGCCTAGCAGAAACCTTTAACAAGCTTCCTTATTAGAACAAAAGCCCTTTTGATGCTGTTTACCTGTTTAACCCATCATCTATAGCTGAGAATTACTTCCTAACTGGAACGCTCTATTAACTCTTGTCCGTCTCCCCTGAGATCCACATTTGTGACCAACTTCGCTGAAATCCTACAGTCTGTAGCTATTCTCATTATCAGATGGCACCAGGTTATCTCTAGGACTTTGATGAGGCTGGACTGACCCAGACCCAGGACCAGACACCTGCTTGAGAGAAGACACTGACCTCCTCTCCAGACCCACACACCTGAAAAGAAGATGCTGAACTACCCTGGCCTGGATACCTGCGCAAGGGAAGATAATAAACTGTCTGTCCTCTGGTCTGGTCTGGTCTGAACACCTGGATGAGACAAGATACTAAAGAAATTCTCACACATCTCATTGCCCTGCACTTCCCTTGCATGTTGCTGTTATGTGCCATCGAGTAGCTTGCAAACACATAGTAACCCTATGTACAAAAGCCCTGAACCCTGCTCTATCCTGTGTCAACAGTATTGGCTCTGACATTGTCTTTGACACACCTACCCTCATTACCCCAGTCACTGAATCAATCATCTCATGACGAGTCTTCCTCTCTTGCACTGTCCCTCCACCCTCCCAAGCATGACATCCCTCTCCAAGGACTGGTACCACCTTGCAACATGCCCAAAGTATATCAGACGAAGCCGCAGAATCCTTGCTTCCTAGGAGCAGCCTGGTCTCACCCTCTCGAGGATGCACCTGCTTGTTCTCCTGGCAGTCCTTGGTCATTCCTTTAAAATGAGGAGGCAGTCTCTTAAACAAGGAGGCAGATTTAGAAAACTCATATCCCCTGTCGCCTATAAAATAGTGTATATAATAAAACTTCCGATTTTTCCACTCTAACTCCTCTATCTACAATTAAGATTTTTTCCCCAGTAGTATTGTGGATTTTTTAATAATAAATTTGATAACCTCCTATGCCGAGCAAATAATTTGTTAAACAGGATGACTCTATGAACAAGAATGTGGCATCAGGATCAGAGGAAGATTCACCAACAACCTACATTATGCAAAAGACACAACCTTGCTTGCTGAAAGAAAGAAGGACCTGGAGCCCTTGTTACAGAAGATCAAAGACTACAGCCTTCAATACGAATTGCATCTTAACATCAAGAAGACAAAAGTCATTACCACAGGGCCACTAAGCAATTTAAAGATAGATGGAGAGGGGACTGAAACTGTTAATGACTTTGTCGTGCTTGGATCCACCATCAACATTCTTGTTACCAGCAGTCAGAAAATCAGAGAACATATTGTTTTGAGCAAGTCCAATGTCAAGGACCTCTCCAGAATATTGAAGAGCAATCATGCCTATTTGAACAGCTTCAGTTTTCTTGGCTCTATAATCAGCACTCGGTACTAGCAGCCAGGAAATTAAAAGACAAATTGCATTGGGAAAGTCTGCTGTCAGAGACCTCTCCAAAGTACTGAAGAGCAACGATATCAGTTTGGAGACTAAGGTGCACCTGATCCAGGCCATGATCTTTGCAATTACTTGCTATGCATTAGAGAGCTGGACAATGACTAGGCGTGATAGAAGAAGAGTTGATGCCTTTGAGCTGTGGTGCTGGAAAAGAGTATGGAATATACCATGGACTGCTAGGAGAACAAATAAGTCTGTACTGGAGAGGGTGAAGCCAGGCTGCTACTTGGAGGCAAGGATTCTGAGGCTTTGTCTGATATAATTTGGACATATTGCAAGGTGGGATCAGTCCTTGGAGAGGGTTGTCATGCTTGGGAGAGTGGAGAGGAAGACCCTCGATGAGATGGATTGAGTGACTGGGGTAATGGGAATAGGTGTGTTGGAGACAATAAGATTGGCACAGGATAGAGCAGGGTTTAGGGCTGTTGTACATCGGGTTGCTTTGAGTCACAGGTGACTCGATGGCACATAACAACAACAAGGTGTGCCTGATTAAGGATATGATCTTTTCAATTACTTGCTATACATCTGAGAGCTGGATGATGAATAAGGATGACAGAAGTAGAATTGATGCCTTTGAGTTGTGGTGTTGGAAAAGAGTACTGAATATTCTGTGGACAGCCAAAAGAACAAACGAGTATGTCTTGGAGAAGGCACAGCAGAGTGATCCTTAGAGGCAGGATGGCAAAGCTTCGTCTTTCACGCTTTAGACGTGTTGCTGCTGTTGTACCATCACGTTGGAACAGACCCATAGCTGACCCTCGGGCAGGTTTTCAGAGACAGTTAATCGCACAGTTGGAGACAGCCTATCTTTCTCTCACAGAGCAGCTGGTGAACTCACATCACATGCCTCCTGGATTTTAGCACAGCTTCTTACCAGACCACCAGAGCTCCCTGGACATGTGGCTAGATGAAGTTATTCCTTGGAAAAGGATATCATACTTAGGAGGGTGGAAAAATGGCAAAAGACAGGAAGGCCCCCATTGAGATAGACACAGTGACTGCAGCAATGGGCTCAAGTGTATCAGAGATGATGAGGATGGCTCAGACCAGGACAGCATTCAGATCTGTTGTTCATACGGTCACTATGAGTTCTGCTTGACCTGACAGCACTTAACAACAAAAAGGAAGGACCTCTGGGTCCTGGTGATAAGAAACTGCACTGCAATCCCGAAGGCACACAGTTTGAATCAACCAGCTGCTCCACAGGAGAAGGATGGACAATCTCTTCTCATGCAATTAACTGCCTCTGAAAATCCAGTGGAGGGTCAGCTATGGGTCAGTGCCGATTTGAAGATACTCAACAACAATAACAAGGAGACTTTGGCCACTTGGTACATGGAGCCTCTTGGGGAGGAAGCTCTCACTGCGGCCACAGGGCATTGATTGTTTTAAGGGCTGCCTCACAAATGCGAGTTCACCAGGGTGCTGCCGGCTTCTAACTGCTGGATGGAGTGAAAGAAGCGGAATCCAGAGGCAGCTACGGTTGCCCATTGAAGGTAAAGGGTTAGAACCCCCAGCCAGCTAAGGAGGACTCTGTTTCCTCTTCACTGTTGCGTGAGAGTTTGAGAGATTAGAAACCAAATGATTGAACTTGGGATAGTTATGGTTCTAATCGTCCATGAACAAGAACGGGTGAGAGAGACTCAGTGCTGGGGAGAGTGGGAGGGTGTTCTCAGATCCACTCTTGGCCAAAGTGGTGAAGCATTTCAAAGCCTCAATATTCACTAAGCCCAATGAGCAAAAGCAATGAGGAGTTTCAGGCCCTAGACCCACTAACCCCAGGTTAATATAAGAATGGCCATGTATGAATGTGTAGCATGTATATATACGCTAGGCCATGGTCTTCATAATTACTTGCTATGCTTCAGAGATCTAGACAATGACTAAAGATGACAGAAGAAGAATTGAAGTCTTTGAGTTGCGGTACTGGAGAAGAGTCTTGAAGATAGCACAGACTCCCAAGAGAACAAATAGGTCTGTCTTGTATGTAGAGAGTGAAACCAAGTTTTTCCTTGGAAGCAAGGATTTTGAAGCTCGGTCTAACATGTGGCCAGGAGGAACCGTCCTTGGAGAAAGGCATCATGTTTGAAAGGAGAGGAAGGCCCCAGATGAGATAGATTGACACTGTAACTGGGGTAATGAGGATAGGTGTGTTAGAGTCAGGGAGACTGGCTCAGGACAGGGCAGGATTCAGAGCTGTTGTACATTGGTTCCCTATGAGTCACAGGCGGCTCAATGGCACAAAACAACAACAAGAAATAAGGGGAAGAAAGAGATTTAATTTAACCAGTATCTTCTCAAAATTGGTTACACTATACCAGAACCAACCAGGATGAGACAAAGGAAGCCTGGGCTCCAACTTCTTAGGCATTGAGTATCTGCCAGCATCATTTTAATATCACCTCTTTATCTGTCCTGGAAAAGGTTGTTATGTGCCGTCGAGTCGCTTGTGACTCATAGCGACCCTATGTACAACAGCCCTGAACTCTGCTCTGTCCTGTGCCAATCGCACTGTCTCTGATACACCCATCCCGATTACCCCAGTCACTGAATCAATCCACCTCATAGAGGGCCTTCTCCTCCTGCGCTGTCCTTCCACCCTCGCAAGCATGATGTCCTTCTCCAATGACTGGTCTCTCCTTACAACATGTCCAAAGTATGTCAGGCAGAGCCTCAGAATCCTTGCCTCCAAGGAGCCACCCAGTTTAACCCTTTCTAGGATGAATCTGTTTGTTTTCCTAGCAGTCCATGGTATTCTCAACACTCTTCTCCAACACCACAGCTCAAAGGCATCAATTCTCCTCCTATCCTCCTTGGTCATTGTCCAACTCTCTGATGCATAACAAGTGATTGCAAAGACCATGGCCTGTATCAGATACATCTTAGTCTCTAGAGAGACACCATTGCTCGTCAGTACTTTGGAGAGGCCCCTAACAGCAGACTTTCCCATGGCAATATGCCTTTTAATTTCCTGGCTATTGGTGCCAAGAGTGTTGACTGTGGAGCCAAGCAGACTAAAGCTGTGAAAAATCTCAATCTCTTCACCTGCTGCCAATTGGCCCAGTGGTGAGAATCTTTGTCTTCTCGACAATGAGCCTCAATCCATACTGAAGGCTGCAGTCCTTGACCCTCTACAGCAAGCATTTCAGGTCCTCCTTAGTTTCAACAAACAGGGTTGTGTCATCTGCCTAATGCAGATCATAGCAAGAGATTTAAAAGACCATGGCCTAAATCAGATGCACCTTAGTTTTCAAACTGACATCATTGCTCTGAAGTATTTTGGAGAGGTCCCTGAGAACAGACTCACCCAATGCAATATGTCTCCTAATCTCCTGACTGCTGGTACCAAGGGTGCTGATTGTTGATCCAAACAAAATGAAATAATTGATAACTTCCGTATTTTCTCTAAGGTATACCTGATTCAGGCCATAATCTTCACAATTACTTGCTACACATCAGAAAGCTGGACAATGACCAAGGATGATAGAAGGAGAATTGATGCCTTTGAGTTGTGGTGCTGGATTGAATATACCATGAACTGAAGAGTATTGAATATACCACGGGCTGCTATGAGAACAAACAGGTTCATCCTGGATGGAGTGAAACCAGGCTGCTCCTTGGAGGCAAGGATTCTGAAGCTCTGTCTGACATACTTTGAGCATGTTGCCAGGAGGGAGGGATCAGTCCTTGGAGAAGGACATCATTCTTGGAAAGATGGAGGGCCAACACAGGAGAGGAAGAACCTGGGTTGACCCAGTAACTGGTATCATGAAAGTGGGTGTGTCAGAGACAATGAGTTTGGCTCAGGATAGAGCTGGGTTCAGAGCTACATAGGTACATAGGGTCACTATGAATCACAAGCAACTCAATGGCACATAACAATAGCAATAACATCATGATGTTGTCGACTGGAATACTGCTTTCTGGATGCTGAGATATAACCCATACCAAAGGCTGTATAGTCCCTGATCTCCTGCAACAAGTGCTTCAAATCCACCTTCACATCTTTTCAGCAAGCAAGGTTGTGTCATCTGCATAATGCAGGTTGTTGATGAATTCTTCTCCCATCCTGATTTCACATTCCTCTTTGTAGAGTCCAGTTTCATGCATTATTTGCTCAGCATACAGATTGAACAGGTGTGGAGAAAGGATACATCCCTGAGGCAGACCCTTCCTGATTTTAAAACAAGCAATGTTCCCTTGCTTCACTCAGATAACAGCTTCTTGGTGTAAATATAGATTTTACATGTACACAATGAAATGTTCTGAAATTCCCATTCTTCTCAATCTTAGCCATAGTTTGTTATGATCCACACAGTCAAATGCCTTTGCATAGTAAATAAAGCACAAATAGACATCCTTCTGGTATTTTCTGATTTTTGCCAAGATCCATCTGGCATCAGCATTAATATCCTTGGTGCTTCAACCTCTTCAGCTTGACCTTCTGGCTGTTACCTGTCAATGTACTGTTTTAGTTGGGTTTTTATGACCTTCAGCAATAATTTACTTGCGTGTGATAGTAATGATATTTTTCTATTATTTCTATGTTATAGACAGCTTTCCCCCTCTTTTTCTATTATTATTAATTTTAATGAAAGTTTACATAGATTTTGGATTTCCTTTCATTCATTGTTGCATTTTTCTCTCTGACCACCCCACTCCTCTAGTTCGCTCTTCTCTTTGGAAAAAGAAAATTCTTTCATTGTTATACAATCCCTACCCCCAAATCCACTCCACTATGCAGTCTTTGTTTTGACTCCCGTCATGACAATAATGCCTAATCATATATCCCTTTTAAACAGTTCTTTCCTTCATCTGTTTCAATGCAGTATACGTAATTTATCCCATCTTTCTCAGTCTCTCCCTAACTCTGATGTCAGTCCTGTTTTACAACAGTGGCACTCTGCAGTATTTGTCCTTTTGTGACTGAGATACTTCACTCAGCATAATGTCCTCCAGGGTCAC
>NW_006399765.1:3058422-3092572 GCF_000299155.1 Elephantulus edwardii
ATTTCATTAAATTCTTCTGTGTCAGCCAATTCCTTCTGATACAGTGACTCTGTGTATTCCTTCCATCTTCTCTTGATACTTTCTGGATCATTTAATATACTGCCCAAAGTATCCTTAAGTATTGCCACCCGTGGCTGAATTTGTTTTTCAGCTCCTTCAACTTAAGAAACGCTGGGCGAGTTCATCCCTTTTGATTTTCTGACTCCAGCTCTCTGAACATTTCATTATAGTATCTTGTTTTATCGTCCCAGGCTGCCTTTTGAAATTTTCTGTTTAGCTCTTTGATTTCTTGGTTTCTTCCTTTTGCTTTGGCTTCTCAACGCTCTAATGCAATATTCAGAGTCTCATCTGACATTCATCTTGGTCTTTTCTTCTTTTTCAGCCTTTGTAACAATCTTTTGCATTCTTCATATACGATTTTCTTTATATCCTCCCAGAGCTCATTTGGTCTATGCTCATTGGTGCTCAAGGCCTCAAACCTGTTTAAAAAGGTATTTGCAATTAATAATCATTGAACATATAAAATTAAAAAATTCTATTTCTGATCTCATTTCTGTCACCACATACATACTTTCCAAATATACTTCCTTTGTTTTCCAACTTTTGCATTCCACCAATAACACATCTTGATTGCATGTTTTAAGAAGGTGACCCTTGCATCTAAATTCCAAAATCAGTCTCTACAATAGTCTACATGTTTCCTATTGCCAAAGGGGCCCTTTAGAGTAGTGAGGGAAGATCTTCGCCCTGAAACCTACAGCATCCCTTTTCAGCAGGAAGTAGCTAAGAGAATACGCTGTCCCCTTTTCCTTATGAATCAGGGTGAAATCTTTCTCAGGGAGGAGTGATAGGGAATGGCAAAGGACGCACTGGCAAAGGAGATTAATCAGAGCTGGTTTTGACAAGCACTGTGGCAATGGGACAATTAAAATAGATTTTCAAGGGGGAAAAAGAGAGGAATGAACTGGGAGGGGGGTAGAGAAAATAGTGCAACAATGAATGAATGAATGAATGGAAATCCAAAATCTCTGTAAATGTTCATTAAAATTAATAAAATAAAAATTTTTTTTAAAAAAGAAGGTGACCCTTCTGGCATTGGTCCTGACTGAGGAACAGACCATCAATTGCTCATGTGCCAGTTCAAATTGAGGCTGAAGAAAAATGAAAATAAGTCCATGAGAACCAAAATATGATATTAAGTCTATCCCACCTAAATTTAAAAATCATCTTAAGAATAGGCTTGAAGCACTGAACACAGTGATCAAAGACCCACTGAGTTGTGGGATGATATCAAGGATATCATCCATGAATAGAGCAAAAAGGTCATCACGAAGACAGTGAAGAAAGAACAAACCAAGATGGATGGCAGATGAGACACTGGAAATTGCACTAAAGCATTGAGAAGTCAAAACAAAACAAAGATATACTCAAGTAAAAGAGCTGAACAGAAGAGCAGCTTGAGAAGATAAAGCACTTATTATAACAGAATGTGCAAAGAGTTGAAGTTAGAGAATAAAAAGGGAAGACTCACTCAGCTGAACAAACTGAAGCACAAATTCTATTCTTGAGTTACAATACTGAGATGCTATGGGCAAAATCTTGAATGATCCAAGAAGCATAAAAAGATGGAGGGAATACACAGAATGACAGTATAAAAGGAGTTGGTTGGCACTGAAATACTTTGAGAAATATCATATGAACAAGAGCCAAGGGTAATGAAGAAGTTCAAGCTGCACTGAAGACACTGGCAAAAAAGAAGGCTGTAAGAATCAATGGGATACCAATGCATATGTTTCAAGTAACAGATTCAGCCCTGGACGGGCTTGTCAGTCTATGCTACAAAATTTGGAGGACAGCTGCCTGGATGGCTGACTGACTTGAAATGATCCATACTTGTTCTCAATCCCAAAAAAGGTGTTTCAACACAACGTGGTACTTATAGA
The DNA here is from genome assembly GCF_000299155.1 of Elephantulus edwardii. Classification (NCBI taxonomy): domain Eukaryota; kingdom Metazoa; phylum Chordata; class Mammalia; order Macroscelidea; family Macroscelididae; genus Elephantulus; species Elephantulus edwardii. The sequence goes on from NW_006399765.1 coordinate 3,060,366, forward strand.
ACAATGTCATTAATAACAAATGCAAGCAAGATAACTGCTGAAGATCATTGAAAATGGCTAACACAGTACGACAAAAGGCCAGAGGTTCAAGCTGAGTTTACAAGAGGCTGTGGCACCAGGGATATCATTGCTGATTGATGTCAGATGGATCCTGGCTAAAAGCATAGAATACCTATTTGTGATTTATTGTCTTTGCAAAGGCATTTGACTATGTGGATTATAACAAATTATGGCTAACATTAAGAAGAATGGGAGGCTATTTGTGCAAACAGAGCAAGTAAGACTACATGGTTTTAACTTAAGAAAGGTGTGCACCAGGGATGCATCCTTTCTCCATACCTATGCCCTCTGTATGCCAAGCAAATTTTTCAACAAGCTGCACTCTGTGGAGATGAATGTGGCATAAGAATCAGAGGAAGACGCATAAATAGCCTATATTATGCAGATGACACAATCTTGCTTGCTGAAAGTGAGGAGGACTTAAAGGGCTTGCTGCAGAGGATCAAGGACTACAGCTTTTAATACGGATTGCATCTCAACATCAAGAAAACAAAGATTCTCAAAAAAAAAAAAGAAAATGAAAACAAAGATTCTCACCACTGGACTGATAGGCAATATCTTGATAGATGGAGAAAAGATTTAAACTGTCAAGGAGTTCATCTTACTTTAATCCACAATCAATCAGCAGTCAGGGGATAAGGAGATGTATTGTACCATGAAAATCTGTAGTCAAGGACCTCTCCAAATTATCGGGGAGCAATGATATCTGTTTGAAGACTAAGGTGTGCCTGATCCAGGTCATGGACTTTTCAGTCACTTGGCATGCATCTGAGAGCTAGATGATGAGTAAGGATGACAGAAGGAGAATTGACGTCTTTGAACTACGGTATTGGAGAAGAATTCTGAATATCCATTCCCCTGGGCTAACAAAAGAACAAGAGCTATGTCTTAGAGAAAGTGCAGCCAGAGTGCTCCTTAGAGGCAAAGATGGCAAAGCTTCATCTCACATATTTTGGACTTATCGCTAGGAGAGGCTATTGCTTGCAGAGTGACATCATGCTTGGAAAGGTGAGTCAGCGAAAGAGAGGAAGACCCTCAGTCAGATAGACTGACACAGTGACTGCTGCAATGAGCTCATGTGTGTCAGAAATGGTGAGCATGGTCCAGAATACGACGGAGTTCAGATCTGTTGTTCCTAGTGTTGCTATGAGTCATACTTGCACCCCACCCCCACCCTGCACCCAGGCCCTGAGGAAAGAGGGGAACAGCTTCTCCACTGAGGTTCTTCCTTCCAGGAGCCGACTCAGTCTTCTCTGCCCCCATCCAGCCTCTCCCCCTGCCCTCTCCCCTCCCTTTGCTCTCTCTGCAACTTATTCCTCTTGGGTTCCAAAGGCTCTGAAGAGGAACTTGGGAAGACGGTGAAAGAGGGAGAACAGAGGAGAGCCTGTGGGGACTGAAACTTGAGCTCCTAGGCCCTGAGGGGGTATGTGAGGGGGAGTCAGACAGACAGACAGATTCCCAATCAGGGTGGGTTTTTTTTTCTTTCTTTTGTTTTGTTTTGTGAAGCAGGCAGCCCTGGCAGCCCGGGGTCTTGTGCTGAGAGTGCCTGAGATTGTGCATGCCTGGGGCGTGTTGCTCTTTCCTCTCCTCCCCTTACAGTGAGACCAGGCCCCTACTGGACAATAAGGGGCCAGAGGCGAAAGAGAGGCAGGCAGAGTGCCTGAGGGCAAGAGCGAGGAGGAAGGAAGGGGAAAGGGGGAAAGAGTAGGGATGAGGGTGGAGGGCAGGAGGCGGTGAGAGGAAGCTGAGCAGCTGTGGTATTTGGAGCGAGTATAAATAGCCATCTGGTCAGGGCGCAGGGAAGCAGAGGTTTGCAGCTGCTGTGGCTCCTTGGGCAGGCCTGTCCACCGGCGGCCACTGTCACTGGGGGGTACATCTTGGGCACAGAGCCAGCCGGTGTGCAGGCACGGCCCCCGGAGGCTCTGATCAGACCCTGTCCCCAGCATCACCTCTCTGGTTGTCCTCCTGGCCAGCCATGCTGCTGGGCAGCCTCCTTCTCATGGTGGCCACCGTGGCTGTGGCCCAGCAGAAGGTCGAGCAAGCAGCCGGGTTCCGCCACACATACCGGATCCAGCAAGGCCAGTGCAACTACATCTTCTTGTTGCCGGAGCCTGAGCTCTGCCTGCAGGAGCCGGGCAACAGCCTCCAGAGGGACACCCCAACCCGGGCGGGCCACCTGGGGGAGTGGCCGAGCCAGCGGGTGCGGCAGCTGGAGAAGGCGCTGGAGAACAGCACGCAGAGGCTGCAGAAGGTAAGGGCCCTCCGAAGGGAGGTGGGGCGTCGGCTGATGTCTGCATAAGAAGTGTCCAGCGTGAAGGTCTTCCTTGTCTGGACACAGATGATGCAACTCTGGGGTATCCTTGTCCCTGAGTTATATATACTAAGACAATGAGGCCCAGAGAGGGCCAGGCATGGGCCTTAGGTCACACAGCAAGACATAGGCAGAACCAGAACCTAGTTCCTCAAAGGTCATTCATTCATTCCTCTGAGAGAAAATTGTTGTGTGTTGACCATGTGTGGACCTGGGTGCTGGGGATGCCACAGTAAGCAGACAAATCCCTGCCCTTCTCGAAGTATATTCTAGAAGGAGACAATAATACCAAGCTGAGCGACATTTGCTATGTCAGAGGGTAAAACAAAAAGAAGCAAAAGAGAAGGACAAGGAGTGACCAAGAACTGGAACATCTGGAGCAAGGGAGGGAGAAAAGGGTCACAGACAAGGTCTGAGTGGGAGGGGCTCTTCTGGGCCAGAGCCTGGACCTGGGGCATTTGCTGAGTGTCACCAGAGCCCCTGCAGGGCTTTGAACAGAGAACAGCATTCCTGGTTCAATGTGAACAGGGGAAGTGGCTGTAGCGGCAGGGTGGACACAGGGAGCCCAAAGAGGAAGATGCTACAGTCACCAGAAGCCGGTTGCCCTGAGAGGGTGCAGTGGGGAGGCGTGTCCCTCAGACCGCTGCTTGTCCTGGAGGAGGTGCTTGGCTGCAGGTGGTCTGCTGAGGAATTACATGTGATGGGCGAAACCAGGACATTGGCGCATCTGGGACCACTGAAGGGTCTCCTATCTGCATCCTTTCACTCGCTCACTCTCTCAGCAAATGCTCTGAGCACCTACCGTGTGCCAGTCCTGGGGTGAGGCCAGGGGAGGCGAGGTCGGTGGCAGGCTGACCAGGAACAGAGTGTGGCTGGAATCCAGAAGCAGAGGACAGTCCAGGCGGAGGCAGGTGGTGGCGAGTAGAAGACCAAGTCACAGAGCTTTAGAACCTAACAAAAGAGCAGCTGGCAACTGACAGGCTTCGAGGTGATGGCATCTACAATTCTCCTGGGGGCCAGAAACAGTGGCTTTTTCTTACCCCTACAGTTCCCAGATTTTTATATCCATGTGTCCCATCAGTAAGAAATATTTGCTCCCCTAATGAATGCGTATTAATATTTATGCACACATATCCAGTATTAATATCATATGTACAGAGTGAAATCGTATGTACTCCAGTGAAACGGAACTTTAAATAAAAAGATGATCTATGACATCATGTCAATTACAGTTCTATAGTTTTCTCCTATTTTCCAAAGGATTGTTTTGTGCACAATTTAGGCTTATTTATGCTCACAGTGAAGCGATTCCACCATAAGAATCTAACCAGTGTGCCTAGGTTCACACTCACAAGCACATGCACCCACATATGTGTGCACACACCTTTCCTGTTTTCATTCTTTCCCAACTGGCCCCACAGACCCTTGTTCATCATCTTCCCATAATCCCTTGCTTGCTCACCTGACCAGAGACTCACCTTCCCTGCAACACTGCCACCCTGCCGTCATCACACTGTGTCCCCTCACAGCAGCTCCTGACCACAGGTACCGGGACCCAATCTAACACAATTCCATGCTGCCCTGAAAGGTGTGTGCATCTCTCCTGGTAGCTGTTTCTGAGTGAAATGGGACCGTTTTCAAGTTTTGGGGATTTTTTTTTTGGTGAGAAAAATTTGTATTTAGAATTAGCCAGCTGGACTCAGTTAAGATGATCCCAATTTTGTTGGCAAAATCCAAAGCATCATAGTCAGGAGCAAGTGGAACATAGGCCTTCTTCTCTCCATCAGGCCTAATCAAAGTGTTGATACAATGTCATAGAGCTTCTTTACAGCTTGTTTGAGTTGATGCTTGTTGGCCTTGACATCCACAATGAACACAAGTGTCTTGTTATCTTCTATTTTCTTCATGGCTGACTCAGTGATCAGGGGAAATTTGATGATGGCATAGTGGTCAAACTTGTTTCTCCTGGGGGCGCTCTTCCGGGGGTGTTTGGGCTGCCTTCGGAGTCTCAGCGTCTTAGGCCGCAGGAAGGTGGGTGACGTGCAGATCTTCGTTTTTTGGCGGTGGATGCCCTTCAGCACTGCCTTCTTGGCCTTTAATGCCTTTGCTTTTACTTCAGTTTTGGTAGGGGGAGGGGATTCCTTCCTTGCTTTTGGCTCCATAGAAAGTCAAGTTTTTTCTCTCTGTTTCCATCTTTCCCTCCCTGTCATGTCATCCTCTCATCAGACTTTGCAATCCAGTGAGAAATGGGGGTTAAGGAGAGACAAACCTCTTAATTGCCTGCCCTATACCTGCAGTTGACCCTGGCGCCACCCTCCAGGTCCCAGGCTTTTCTTCAAGCTGTGAGGGAGGGGTTTCCTCAGTGAGTCAGGGCCTCTCTCCCTCCTCAGCTGGGGGTCCCCAACTCCTCACAGCCCCACAGCTTTCTCATATCAACCACCCTATCCTGTGACTCCAACAACTTCTCCCTCTCTTCTGGCCTTCCCCTTCAGTATTTAATCACCCCCAGGTCTTCTTCATGTTAAAATACACACACACAACAACAACCACAAAAAACAACAAGGAACAGAAGAAGAGGAGGAGGAAGAAGGGAAATAGAGGCTTCTTTGCCCAACCTAACACCCCGCATCTGGGGGCTTCTCAGAAGTTCTCATGTCTGTCTCTGCTTCTTTCCTTTTCATTCACTGCTGTCCCCAAAGTTACTTCCCATTTCCTAAATCCAGTAGCCATGATCTGGTCTTCATGTTAAGGAATTGTGCTGCCAGTATAAAGGTTCAAGGTTCAAATGCACCATCTGCTCCAAAGGACAGAGATGGGAAATCTCCTTATGTGATTCACGGCCTCTGAAAACCCACCGGAGGCTCAGCTCTGGGTTGGTTTGAACACTGTAGTATACAACAACAATAATAAGTGTTCCTTTAATACGAATAGCACAAATGAGTGACTTTAAGAAACACGTATGCTTTCTAACAGTTTGGAGGGCTGAAGGTTTGAACACAGGGTAATGGCCGTAGAAGGCATTCTCTTTGCATCGAGGGGAAAGTTCTCATCTCTCTGAGCGTCTGTTCCAGGGTGATATTTGTATGGTTTCTTTCTCAGTTTTCTTCCACTGTCTCTCTTGCCTGGCTTACTTGTTTAATTTCTTCTATCTGAAAGGAGTTTTATTCAAGGTGAGCCTACACTCATTTTGCCTCCTTAACATAAAAAAAGAGACAGTCCTTGGGGAAAGACATCAAGCTGGGAAAGGTGGAGGGTCAGAGAAAGAGAGGAAGGTGGGTTGACAAGGTGGGTTGTCACTGTGACTGCAGCAATGGGCTCAAGTGTGTCAGAGATCTCCAGGACGGCACAGGAGAGGGCGGGGTTCAGATCTGCTGTTCGCGAGTCACGCTGAGTCGCAGTGCTCTCCATGGCACCTAACAACACCCACACATGGAATTATAACCACAGTTGGAGCTCTGTGTCATTAAGTGAGAATAACCTCGTAGCTGACCCTCCAGCGGGTTTTCCAACTCCAGCAGGCTGCGATAAATTGCACAGGAGGATACTGCCCATCTTTTCCCCTCAGGGCAGGTGATGGGTTTGAACTGTGAACCTTAGGATTGGCAGCACAACTCCTTAACACTAAGCCACCGGAGCTCCTTACCACAGGTATAGACGTTGTTGTTGTTTAGTGCCATCAAGTCAAGTACAACTCATAGTGACCTTATTATGAACAACAGATTTGACCCCTGCCCTATCCTGTGCCATCCTCAACATCTCTGACACCCTCGAGCCCATTGCTGCAGTCATTGTTGCAATCCAACTCATCGACGGTCTTCTCTTTTGCTGACTTTCCACTTTTCCAAGCACGACGGCCCTCTGCAAAGAACAGCTTCTCCTAGCAACACGGCGGAAGTATGTGAGACGAAGCTCTGTCATCTTTGCCTCCAAGGAGTGTTTTGTTACACTTTCTCCAAGACATATCCGCTCTTTTGTCAGTCCATAGGACAGACAGCAGGTCTTGTCCATCTTACGACCTCTCATTCTCTTATTTTCTGTTCCCTTGCTCTCTGTTGTTGCCCTGGCTCCGGGTTTGTCCCCGCTCCCTGACCTCCATCCTATTCTCTCACCTAGCATCATCATCCTCAAACCCACCCTTTCAATCATTGAATCTTCTCATGCCTGATGTGAATGGATTGGAAATAATACTTTGAGTGACAAAAAAAAATAATCACCCAGTCCAGTGTTCAGCCTGTTGTAGAATGTCCTCTTCAGGCTTCTGCCCACTCTCTAACCTGGCAGTCCTGGACAGAGGCCACCAGAGAGCACTATGAGCTGTAGAGCACTGATGGGCTCAGTACTGAGTTCAAATCCTGATCCTAATTCCCCATCTGCAAAATGGAGAAATGACAGTGTGTCAAGGGATGGCGGGGACCACCAGTGAAACAGCTTAGGGACGACTCTTCGCCTGGCCCCTGTAGGCACGAGATCGATAGGTCACCTATGATGGACTTTCCCCTAATCCAGCATCATGCCAGGTGTACAGTGAATGCTCAGGAAATGAAGGCTGCTCTATTCATTCTCATCACTGGCTGCCTCTAGAATTAATCACAAGGCCCGTAATTCTTGAGCCCCTGAACATGTTGGCCTTGCTCTCAGGGATGTGTCACATCGAAGCAATCATCTTTCTCCTTCTGATTCATCCCACTCCCAGGCTGGGGACACGTGCTACTTTCTGTCATCAGGCCTTCCTCTGATTTTTCCCATACCCACTCAGCCCAGACATATCTCAGAGTCTCTGCAACGCTGAAGCTTCTCAGCATCTGCTGTAACATCTCAGAAGAGTTGGAATCAAAAACATTCTTGTCTAATGATAGGTCCACCGCCTCCATCCTCACCATCGCTCTTAGAGAAGCCTGTGTGACCACTGGTCCCGCCCACCTCAACTCTCACACCTCCACCCCCTACCTCAGCTCTCCGCAAGACTCCACTCCTCTGGTGACCTCTCAGGAGGGGCTGCTTGAGCGCAAAGCACATGTACCCCCAGCTTGTCTTGAGCGTTATCTTTACCCTAGTGTTCGATGAAGAAACTGAGGACAGAAGGGAAGTGGCTTGGCATCATCACAGGGCAGTTCATCAAGTTGTATTCTTAATCCAAATTCAAGGTTGCTTCTTCTGATTCTTGAAGGGGTCAAAGTGATGGAGAAGGCAAGAAGGGGCCCCAAGGGAAAATGAGTGAGATTGTTGATAACTTCCGCTTGTGCGGTTCCACAGTCAACACTCTTGGCACCAACAGTCAGGAAATCAAAAGATGAATTGCATTTGGAAAGTCTGCTGTCAGAAACTACTCACGAGCAATGATGTCAGTCTGGAGACTAAGGTGCACCTGATCTAGGTCATGATCTTCACAATTACTTGCTATGCATCTAAGAGCTAGACAATAACTAAGGAAGATAGAAAAAAGATCAATGTTGTGGTGCTGGAGAAGAGTGTTGAATATACCATGGACTGCCAGGAGAACAAACAGATCTGTCCTGGAGAGAGTGAAACCAGGTTGCTTTCTGGAGGTAAGGATTTTGAGGCTCCATCTCACATAACTTGGGCACGTGGCCAGGAGGTACCAATCCTTGGAGAGGGACATCATGCTTGGAAGGGTGGAGGGACCATGCAGGAGAGGAAGACCCATGATGAGATGGATTGACTCGGTGGCTGGAGAAATGGGATTAGGTCTGTTGAAGACGATGAGATTGGCTCAGGAATGGGACAGGTTCAGAGCTAATGTACACAGGGTCACTATGAGTTGTAAGCAACTCGATGGCACAATACAACAACAACTCTCTGCCTCAGAATGTGCATTCTTCTCCTAGCACGCTGACAGTGCTCCTGACAGTCAAGTCTTTCTCTCCTCTCCACCTCCTCCTCATCATCATCACCCCTTTGTCCCACCTCTCTCTCTTCTCCTCAGCCTCCTCCAGGGCAGAGCGCCCCTGTAACTCTGTCCAGGGGTTCTTGGTTCTGTTCTTCCTTTCATCTGTGAGAAACAGAGCCCTGAGTATTAAAGTTGAGGGCAGAGCCAGCGGAGACCAGCTTCCCTCACAGGCAGTGCAGAGCAGTGGTTAGCCTCACAGACCTCTGGGTCCCCTTCAGACTGACCAGTGCTGCAGCCAGCAAGTCTCATGCGTGTCTGGGGAGAAAGCAAGCAAGCGAATGTCCTTACCTGTGAGATGGGGAAAGGAAAGCTGAGAGGGGCAACATCTGCACACAGCAGGTGCTTAATAAAAGTCACAGCTGTTCTTGTTAGTCTCCCAGGTGGCCCAGGTCTCTTAGCTAGGGAGTCCCACAGATAGAACCTTTTAACAGATGCTGTTAGATGTGTCAAGTCAACTACGACTCATAGCAACCCTTTGAGCAACTGATCTGACCCCTGTCCTGTCCTGTGCCATCCTCATCATCTCTGACACACTCGAGCACATCGCTGCAGTCACTGTGTCAATCCACCACATTGAGGGTCTTCCTCTCTTTTACCATTCCTCCACCTTCCCAAGCATGATGTCCCTCTCCAAGGAATAGCCTCTCCTTGCAACATGCCCCAAAGATGTGAGATGAAGCTTTATCACCTTTGTCTCCAAGGAACACTATGGCTGCACTTTTCCCAAGACATGTCTGTTTGTTCTTTTGGCCATCCATGGGATATTCAGCAGTCTTCTCCAACACCACAGCTCAAAGGCATCAATCCTTTTTCTGTCATTCTTATTCATTGTCCAGCTCTCCAATGCATAGCAAATGACTGAAAGACCACGGCCTGAATCAGGCACACTTTAGTCTTCAAAGAAACATCATTGCTCTTACCTATTTTGGAGAGGTCCCTCATGACTGGCCTAGGGGACAGTCAATTATTTCTTTTCGCTGTGGTTCTTTCTCTCCCTTCCTCCTCCTTGTCTCTACCTCTCTCTGCCTCTGTGTCTTTGTGGGTGTGTCCGTGGTGCCTCAGTCACTGCTCCTGACTTTGAGGTGTCTCTGCCTCTCTCTGCTCTCTCTGCGTCTGGTGGCTGTCTCTCTGAGTCTCTCTTTCTGCGTGGGTCCAGGCTGTTCTTTCAGGTCCTGCCTTTACCGTCCACATGCACCCTGCACAGTAGGAGAACCGAGGACACCCAGTCAGGATGCTCTCTGGACCCAAACCCAAGCAAGGAGGTGTCAGGCTGGGCAGGGACCCTCCAAGCTGGCACTTGCCCCAGTGGCCTCTGCTGTCCAGTCAAGTCCCTGACGTCAAACCTCAGAATAGCTTGGTCTCTCAGCCTACAGGTCCAGGGCCTCGCCTGGCTGGACATGGTCGAGCTCTCACAGCGTGGGGCCCCGGCCCAGCCTGAGACCCTCCCAGAACGACCAGGACTCCCAGGCGTCCTGACCACACACACACCCCCCCACCCCACCAGGCTGCCCATAAATTCTTAACATTTTCAGCCTTCAGTTATCCAAACAAATGAATCTCGGGGGCCACACAAAACGTCTTGAGGTTAGATTTCCTCAGCTCCACACCAACTCCTTTCTAAGCTCCACACTGACTCCTTTCTAAGCACTTTGAGGATGGCAGGCGGGGTGGGGAGAATAGTATCTACCCCTCGGAGGAACAGGATTATTGTGGCAAGAGAGGAGTTTAGAAACTGTGGCCGAGGTCCCGTCAGAGGTGACCAGCTGTGGTGACAGGCAGGGAACCAGCCACGGATCCCTGGGCGGGCTTCCCCAAGCTGGGCGGGTTTATTTGCTCAGTGCTTGTCCAAGCTGTCCCTGGGGACCAGCTGCCGCTTTCTGGCTCTGGCCTCCTGGGCCCCAGAGCCCCGCCTGGCTAGGCTATAAACAGTCCTCCTTCCCTTTTCTCCAGGCAGGAATGGAGAGCGAAGGCCCAGGTCTGTCTCCCAAAGCCCACACCTCCAGCCTGAACTCTGACCTCCATGGTTTGCTTAACTGGAAAGTACCCCAGAGGCCGGCTGTGGGGTCCAGGCAGGCCACGCTAGGGTCACAGGGTCACACCCCAGTGGGGCCACTGACCAGCTGTGGGTTCCCGGAAAAGCCATCGCTGTACTTCTTTGTAAAATGAACATCAAAATGCTCCTTGATCCCCAAGTGTGACCATAAGAAATGGGACTACATGTAGGAAAGGCCATCATTCCCAGGGCATTTACTCTGCTGGTCATGCTTCCTGTTCTTCCTGGGATGGTGGTTGTCATGTGTCATCCAGTCAGGTCCCTCTAGCAGGTTTTCTGAGGCTGTAAATGACACGGAAGATTGCCCACCTTTCTCCTGCAGAGCAGCTGGTGAATTCGAACCACCTGCCTTCGAGGTGACAGCACAGTTCCTTACCTGTAGGCCTGCATAGCGCCCTTTCTGGGGGTTAGCGCCTTCATTTCTCACAGTATCCTGAGAAGGAAGTGAGTTTGTTTGCCCCATTTCACAGATGAGGAAAGTGAGGTGCCTAGAGATTAAGTGACTTCCTCTAGGTCACGTGGCCAAGGAGGGTGAGACCAGGATTCGAACCGACACTGTCTGAAGCCAGCGCTCACACTCTGATCCACAGTCAAAACATGTATGCAGGTTCCTGGTTCACAGAAAAGCCGGTCTGTTGCGGGCTTAGGCTTGGGGACCACACAGTCCCTGGGATCCCAAGAGAAGAACTCTCAGCTGCTTCCTTTCTCTCTTCTTCCGCAAATCCTCAGGTAGACCTTCACTAGGGTTTCTGCTAGGGAAGATTTGGGCAGTACCCCCAGACAGTGGGCACAGGCCTTGAAAGGACCTCCAGCCAGTCATCCTTACCGCCGCGTCCCCCATTCTAGCCAGAGTCTGAGGTGAAATACCACTGAGGCTGAGCATTGGGCCCAAGCCCTTGATTTGAATCTCACCTCTGCTGTTCATCAGTGGTGTGTTCTCAATTGTTTTACTTTTCTGTGCCTTGATTTCCTCATCTGAGATATGGGAACACTAACAGAAAGCTGGAAAATGACCAGGGATCATAGAAGGAGAATTGACGGCCTTTGAGCTGTGGTGCTGAAGATGAATGTTGAATATACCATGGACCGCCAGGAGAACAAATGGGTTTGTCCTGGAGAGGGTGAAGCCAGGCTGCTTCTTGGAGGCAAGGATTCCAAAGCTTCGTCTGACATACTTTGGGCATGTTGTAAGAGGGATTAGTCCTTGGAGAGGAACATCATGCTTGGGAGGGTGGAGGGACAGCGCAGGAAGGGAAAACCCTGGATGAGATGGATTGACTCAGTGGCTTTGGTAATGTGGGTAGGTGTGCCAGAGATAATAAGGTTGGCCGAGGATAGAGCGGGGTTTAGAGCTGTTGTACATAGGGTCACTATTAATCGCAGGCTACTCAACAGCACACAACAACAACAGAAGCTATGTTACCGATCAGCATGGAGATTAAATGAGTTTAAATGTTTGCAGGCCCAGTGGATGACTGCAAGTAGAGCTCAGTAAACATGACAAATGAGAACTCACTTAGTGAACTCCAGCTTCTCTACTTCCCACCCCGTATGAGCTTGGGAAAGGCCCTTTGTCTCCCGCCTGAGCCTCAGTTTCCTCATCTGCTGAGGACCATGTTGATAAGTGCCTCAGTCACTGTTCTATGCTGTCGATTCAGAACCAACTCGTAGCTGACCCTCCAGCAGGTTTCCAGAGGCTGTAAACCTCATGGGAAGAGATTATCAATCTTTCTTCCCACAGAGCACCTGACGGATTCGAACTGCGAGCCTTTATGCTGACAGCGTAACTCCTTATCACTAAGCCATCAGAGATGAAATAAGGACAAAGCAATGCAGAACACGCGGAGTTCCACTAGTGTCTGCGGGCCTGGAGGAAACCAGAGACTCCTGAAGCTGAAAACAAGGCCCCCTCTCCTTAGACAGAACCTTAGGCCCTCAGAACCCTGTAACACCCTGCTCCTGATCCCAGACCCACCCATTTGATCTACAGATAGTGTGGCCAACATGCAGCGCTGAAAGGGAGGGAGGAGAACCGGCAGAGGAAAACTGTGCAGGGCCTGTGGATGGAGCCGTCTGAGAGCAGAGACGGCTGGAGAGAGACTGAGAACAGGGCCTTGGACCTCACCCACCAAAGTCTTAAAGACCTAGTTTCCTTTCCGGCTCTTTCTCTTGTCAATGACCTAACTTATTTGATTCGGGGAAAGTAGTGTGCAAACTTGGGAAATATGGGAATGTGTGAAGAGGGAGCAAAAGCCACTCATCAGCCTCCCTCTCTGACCATCTCGTATTCAATTTCTTCATAGTCTTTTCTATGCATTTTAACATTTTTACTGAAATATTTTAAATGTATGAAAAGGCAATAGAAAGAAACCAAATCAAATCACTCAGGTTAACAGATTAAGCCTTACCAATATGATTTTTCAATTGAGATTTGCGTGAGAGTTTACAAAGCAAATTGGTTCAATACACATTGTACCTTAGGACATTAATTACCATACCCACAATGTAATCACACTCAACCCATTTCCTAGCTGTTATTCTCATCTCCCTTAATCCTTCTCTTCATTCCTTCCTGATTCCTAGGTTTTATCCTTGGGCAAATGCTGTGCTTTTGCCCTTGTATGCTTGGTTATTCTAAAGAATGAGTACTTCCCTAGTCTATTGTTCATTTTATAGGCATGCCTAGTATTTGGCTGAAAGTTAAGTCATGGATGAATTTTGTTCCATGTTTCCCCCAGCTCTGTCCAGCATCTTCTACTGTGATCTCTTTTAGAATGGTCAGCAGTAGCAACCAGGAACTGGACAGTATTATTAATATCCTTATCCCTTCCCTGTTTTACTAACCCACCAATGGGACCTATTTCGAATTTCGGTTGGTAAGCTCTGAGTTTTGCTCTTAGATCAAAGATTACAATCTTCAATATGGGTTACATCTCAGCATCAAGAAAATAAAAAATTCTCACTTCTGGACCCAAGAGGCAACATCATGATAGAGGGATAAAAGATTGCAATTGTCAATGACTTCATCTTACTTAGGTCCACAATCAGCATGCTTGGTACCAGCAGTCAGGAGATCAGAAGATGTATTGTACCATGGAAGAATGCAGTCAGGAATCTCTCCAAATTACTGAGGAGCAATGATGTCAGTTTGAAGACTAAGGTACACCTGACTCAGGCCATGGTCTTTTCAGTCATTTGTAATGTATCTGAGAGTTGGACAATACATAAGGACGACAGAAGAAGGCATGATGCCTTTGAGTTGTGGTAATGGCGAAGAGCACTGAATACCCCACGGGCTGCCAAAAGAACAAACAGATATCTTGGAGACGGTGCTGCCAGAATGCTCCTTGGAGGCAAAGATGACAAAGCTTTATTTCACATACTTTGGCATGTTGCCGGGAGACGTTATTCCTTGGAAAAGGACGTCATACTCAGAAAGGTCGAGGGTCAGTGAAAGAAAGGAAGACTAGCAGACAGATGAATTGACACAGTGCCTAAAGCAATGGCCTCGATTGTGTCAGGAATTACCAGGATGGCACAGGATAGGACAGGATTCAGATCTGTTGTTCCCAGGGTCACTATGAGTCATATTTGTCTCATTGGCACCCAGTGACATGAGTGTCATTTGCTAAGCCGTGTATACTGTTGATTTTATCTCTAAATGATGTTACACCTTTCATTTCTTTCTATAATTTGCTTTTGTTTGCTCAACCATTAAAACTGTGATATTTCTAGTTCTGCGAATGTGGAGACGACCTGATCCTCTATTTTCCCATCTTTTTACCCAGAATGATAGTAATCACAGGGCTGGGGCTGCTGTAAGGCTTTAATGACCAGTGCCTGCTGAGGTCTGGAGACATACTTGGCTCTACGTCAGCATGCAGGGAAGTCAGAGATGCCGTTAGTGCCTCTGAGATGATCACACTGTGGTGCCTACTCATAGGCGGGACTTTTCCAGTGCCTGGTACTGACCACCACGTGTTTTAAACAGTGACCTATTAAACCTCATGACACCCTAAAAGGTGACATGTTAGTGACACATTGTTTAGTGCCATCAAGTCAATTATGACTCAAAGCAACCTTATGAACAGCAAGTAGGAAACTTGTCCTGTCATGTGCCGTCTTCACATTCCCCACCCAGCTCGAGCCCGTTGCCACAGTCACCGTGTTGGTCCATCTTGTTGAGAATCTTCTTTGCTTTCTCTGACCTACCACCTTGCCTGACATGTTATCTTTTCTCAAGTACAGACCCCTGTTGACAACATGCCGAGACAAAGGCTCACCACTCATACCTCCAGACAGCACTCTGGTAGCACTTTCTTCGAGACATATATGTCTGTTCTTTTTCCAGCCCATGGGATAGTCTGCACCTTTCTGCAGCACCACAGTCCACAAGCACTGATTCTCCTGACATCCTTATTCATTGTCCAACTTTCAGATGCCTAGGAAGCAATTGAAAAGACCATGATTTGGATCAGAAGTACCTTAGTGTTTAAACTGGTATCTTTGCACTTTAGCACTTTAGAACTTGTTAGGAGCCTGTAGTGTGAGGACACTGAGGCCCAGGAAGGTAACATATCTAGGGATGCAGGAGATGGCCGTGAATCCAGGCAGGCTGGCTCCAAAGTGCTCAGTCTTAACCTCTATACAAACCACCTCTCTATGCCCCCATTTCACAGATAAGGGTACAGAATCTGTGATCTGACCTGATGCTTCTTTGGGTTGGGAATGAAGGTTGGGCAAAAACATGCTCTGCTATGCTTCCCCAAGCTTGAGTCTGGGTTGGGTGGAGATGAGAAATGGTTGTTGCATGATCACTCCAGCAGAAGCATCTGTTGGGTAGGGTACTGAGCTTGTCTCTGCTTCGTCTGTACAATGGGTTGATATTGGCTCTCACCTCAGAGGGTGGTTAGGCAGCCACCCCGTACTTACATCATCTCATTATCTGACACTTTGCATTTACAATAGTGAAAGATCTAGCTAGCTAGTTTGCACATATATCTGGCAGTAGTGACCACCAAGGTGTAAAGAAAATGTAATGCAAAGGTCAAGGTTGCATCAGCTTGATTGGACCACAGTCCTCAGGTATCTAGCTTATATTCGGCAAATATGCAATGAGGCAGTCACTGTTCCTTCTGACGTGATCATCCTGCGTTTTTGCATCATGTCCATTTTCACTTAACAAGAGGGTACTTAGTTCTTGGGAACTTGGGTTCTTGGGACCCTAACCACGTTGCTAACTGAGGAATGGGTGTAACATGTATAGTACTCAGAACAGCGCCCAGCCTTCAATAAGTGTTCAGTAGACGTTTTGCTAAAGCACATCACCCCATTCATGCAAAGACTGATACACAGGAGGGAGGTGAGCGGTGGCAAGAAATGTGCCAAGTCATTTCTTCAAAACAAAGCTTTCATTTTTCACACACGTGGGAGGACACAGGGGATCATCTGCTGGAACCCACTTTAGACAAATCTCCCAAGCTCAGGCGTTAGACACAAAGGAACAGCCAAGCCTGGGGGGTCCTCCTGAGGGCACAATGACTCTGGCAGCCTCTCCCCATCTTCTGAGACCCCTTCAGGAGTGGATGGCCCAGTCACGGGACTCTAAGCCTGGTCTGCCAGTTGTATGCTTGTGTGACCCAGCTGCCTCTCCCTCTGTCATCTCCTCTCAAAATACTCATCACTTTCTCCTTATGCCCTAACCCTATTCAAAGTGGTCTCTGAAAGCAAAGCAGTATCAGTTGACACATCTTGATGAGCACCTACTATGTGCCAGGCCCTGTGCTAGGCCCCAGGCTGTGGCAGTGAGCAACACAGATGAGTATCCCAGGCTCCGCAGAGTAGAGCTTCCTTCCGCATCATTTCCTTGATTCTCCCTGGCCCCGTAGTGAGGAGGAAGCAGTTAGCCCATTTTCTAATGAGGCCTCTGAGGCTTGGAGAAGCCATACATCACTGGCGCAGAAAGGAATAGCAAACTCTGACTCCAGTAAGCTCCCTTACTGTCTGTTCAGTGTGTTGGGCTCAAACTAGACCCGGGGCTGCAGCTGGAAGTTTGAAGGAGCTGGGCCCATGCCCAGGAATTGTGAATTGAGCTGAGAGTTAAGGAGGAAAAATGCTTCTCTCTGTAAGATTCTATTGGTCCCTGACTTTCCTCCTCTGGCTTCCTGCCCGCTGCTGTGAGCCTGACCAAGAAGAAAAGCAATAGGATTGTTCGCAGAGAGGAAAACAGACAAAAAAGGCTGGATCATGCTGCTCAGGAAAAAAAAATAAGACAAATAACCCTAGCTTGCTTTGAACATGGGGTCAAGAGAGCAATGGGCTAAGTTCAAGGGTAGAGGGTAGAGCAAGGAAGAGTAGAAGGGGGCCAATCTCATACCCTGGGGCTCACCAAAGGCTGAGCCCACCAAGGCCTGTGGGTGGGGTGTGGGGATGTGACCTGCCAGGCAATGGGGGCAGAAACTGGAAGCCAGAATGTCTGCCCTGGTCAGCTCTGGAAGACAGCACATTCGTTATCTACTGCCGCATAAGAAATTACCATAAAATGCTTAGCAACTTAAAATAACAAACATTTACTGTCTCATAGTTTCTGAAGGTCAGGAATTTGGGAATTGCTGGATGGGGTGGTTGTGAATCAGAGGACTCTCTCGAGGTTGCCCTCAGATGCCAGTCCGACCGCCATCCTCTGAAGGCTCGTCAGGGGCTGAAGGAGCTGCCTCCTCGGTGCTATGCTCACTGGCTGGCTGGTTGGTACTGGCTGTGAATTTGAGGCCTCAGTTTACTCCACGTAGCTCTCTCCACAGGACTGCGGAACTCTGGAGATAGTGCTGGTTTCCCTCAGAGCAGATGATCCAAGAGCAGGCCAGACAGAAGCCAAAACAAAGCCAGTGAGGTACAGTTCATCAGTGCTGATGGCATAGGGAGTTGCGCTGCTAACCCAAACGCAGCCAGTTCGAATCCTCCAGCAGCTCCACAGGAGAAAGATGGGCAAACTTCCCTTGTGTGATTTATGGCCTCTGCAAACCCACTGGAGGGTCAGCTGGAAGGTGACTCCAAGTTGACAGCAATGTGGTTTTGGGTTTGAAGCACAGTCCATCGTCCCTGCTATTGGTGCTGACCCAGCGTGGGCAGGGACTCCACAGGGCAGGATGACCGGGGCCACCATGGAAGCTGGCTGCTACAGGGAGCAGCCCACCCCTGTGGTTAAGAGGGTGCGCTTTGGAACCCAAAGGCCTGCATACAAATCCAGTCTCTGCTACTCTCAAGCTTTGTGACTTGGTTTTCTTTTGTTCGTCTGTAAAACGAGGCTAATGAGAGCTTCAAGAGCTAAAGGAATCCTATTTGCAAGGTCCAAGGCATTGTATGTATGTGGCACACAGCATGCTCCTGATAGCTTCTTCTGGAGACTTCAGTGTCAGGGCAGACCTCGGTCCATTTCTTCAAGCAGGGCTGAGATCTGCTCTGTTATTCATTCACACACACACACACACACACACACACACACACACACACACACTCAGCCTGGCACAGGTCCTGGTGCACAGTATTCTCTCTACATGAGCCTGATGAGTGAAGCTGGGGCTGCCTTGCTCATTTCTGAAATACTCTTACAGATTCCTCAGGTGGGCTCCCTCTGTTTCCGTGGGCCCGCTTGTGCCCCAATCTCATGCTGGTGTTTCTTCACCTTTCTTTCCTACCTTTACACCTGTTGTCTCTCTGACCTCCGTGACTCCACTCACCTCACCTGTCATGAGACCCCAGCATGACTGGGACCAGGTCAGAGGGTCCACACCAGTCCCTGGCAGCCAACCACATTTCCAGCAGAGAAATTGGATAGGTGGTCAGGGAAAGCTTCTCAGAGGAGGTGACATTCGTGTAGATGTCTGAGAGAAAGAGGCTGGCAGGGGTGCTCTGAAGGCTTCCGGGGTTGGAAGTGTGGATGTGTGTGCTGGGAGGCGCCAGGGCCGTGTCTCTGGTTTCTGTGACATTTCTGTACACGCCCATGGCATTTTCTCCCTACACAGAGCTGCCCTCTGCCAAGGTCAGCTTTGCAGTCTAAACCACCAGTGTACTTGTGGACGCCCATCCCACACATAGTTTTGCATGACACATCCCTGCTTAACTCTCATGGCTGCCAACCAAAAGACTGGAGGTTCAAATCCACCTAGAGGTACCTCGGAATAAAGGCCTGGCTATCGGGTTCTAGAAAAACCCACCACTGAAGCACAGGTCTACTCTCACACCCACAGGGTCTCCATGAATCAGAATCAACTCAACAGGCACTGGTGAGCCTTGCATCAAGGCTGAATGACAAATGCTCAAGGACGTTCACAGCAGCCCAGTTTGAGAGGACTGAAATATGCAGAGACCACTGCAAGTGGCCCAGTCCGGACCAATGTCCCCTCTCCCTGGAGCCTCTTTCCCAACAATCCTCATCTTCTCCTTGCGCTCTTATGCAAGGTGGTGTCAGATGGCAAGGTGGTTACAGATAGTTAACATACTTTAATAAGCACCTACTAGGTGCCAGACACTGTGTTAGACACTAGGCTGCAGCAGTGGACAACAGAGACAAGGATCTCGGTCCCCATGCAATACAGATTCCGGTAGTTCTTTCTAAGCCAGTTACAGGGGAATTGTTGTTGTTGTTGTTGTTGTTGTTAATGGCTGTCAAGTCAAGCACAACTCACAGCGACCCTGGGAACAAAAGACCTGAACCTTTTCAAGAACTATCATTGTTTCTCTAAGTTCATAGAGTTCTCAGAGGCATGTTGTTTAGGAAGTGGATGCCACTCCTGCTTCCTGTCTTAATCTGGGAGTTCCTCCAGACACTGTCCACTATGAGTGACCATTATGGCATCGACGCACTAGTGGTACAGGGTTCAGCAACACAGCAACCCCAGGTTAATGGGGGAGTAGAACCCGTGAAAGGCTAGGCAGCTATTAAAATGGTGAGATAAGAGTATTCAACTGAATGTGGAGCATTCTCTAGATTATACTAAGTAAAAACTGTGCTACGAGGAAAGACTAATCTAATCCCTGGAGAAAGTTGTCATCATGCTTGAGAAAGGAGAAAGTCAGGTAAAAAGAAGAAGACCCACCAAGACAGATGGCACAGTGATGGCAACAGTAAGCTCACACATACCTACTATAGTGAATGGAAGGAGCCCTCATGGCACAGTGGTTAAGGATGACAGAAGAAGAATCGATGCCTTTGAGTTGTGGTGCTAGAGAGGAGTCTTAAACGTATATGCCATGGGTTGCCAGGAAAATAAATAGGTCTGTCTTAGAGAGGGTAAGACCAAGTTTCTCCTTGGAGACTAGGATTTTGTAGTCCCATCTTACATACTTTGGGCATGGGCCAGGAGGGACAGGTCCTTGGATAAGGACATCATGCTCAGAAGGGTGGAGGGACAACGCAGGAGGGGAAGACCTCGGGTGAGATGGATTGATACAATGACTGGGGCAATGGAGGTGTGTTTGAGTCAATAAGACTTGTTCAGGACAGGGCAGGCTTCAGGGCTGTTGTACACAGCATCTCTGTGAGTCACAGGTGGTTCAAGGGCACATAACAACAACAATAATAACACTATCAGGGATCATGTGGATGGTGCAGACTAGGGCAGGATTCAGGTGCACCGTTAGGCTCTCTCTATGTCATGGGCAACTCAACAGCACCTAACAATAATAGCATATGTGGGAGGTCACTGAGAGTGGAAGCTGATTTGAAGGTACCTCTCGTGGTCTAGTGGGTCAGGAGTTGTGCTGCCACCTCAGAGACAGGTAGTTCAAATCCACAAGCTGCTCCAGAGAAAAAGGGTGGACAATCTCCTCCTGTGTGATTTACAGCTTCTGAAAACCCACTGGAGGGTCAGCTACGAGTTGTTTCCTATAAATCAGCAATGAATGAGTGAGTCGGTAAATATCAAAAAAGGAAGCAATGTACAGGACACAGAGCTAATGCTTTTATACGAATAAAGGGAGACAGACAAGATAAGCATGCTCTTGCTGGTACAAGCAGAGTTCTTCTGGAAGGAAACCAAAAGCTTCTGTCAGGGGGCGGGAGGGAGAGCGGCCCTGGCCTGGGGCAGGGCATCGGGGGGGAGGAGAGCTATTTTTCACTCGACACCCTTTGGCTCCTTGGAATTTTGAACAATGTGCTCATACCACCCATTCAAAAACCCATTAAAATGACAAAGGTTCCCATTAAATGAAAACACACACAAAGCCATAGATGTTCTGAGTTTTCAGATTTTCACAGACCTGGACCAGACCCAGCCACTAGGTCCTGCGTGTGGTCTCAACAAATCCCTTTCCTGACTGGGGCCTTGGTTTCCCCATCTGTAAAATGGAGCAAGGCTGGGCGTTACCTCTGAACTCTCAAGGCTTTGCTTTCCATATTCCTTCTCACCTGAGCCCTGTCCCAGAGGGACTCTCTGGAGCCCACCCCCTCTTCAATATTAGGCTTAAGCTCTGAGCCCCTTACACACCAACACACTATGCGGCCTTCCAGGGTTCACCCCAATTTGCACCCCCCGCTGCACTCTGTGCTTTGGATATGGCTCAATAAGGCAGATTTGCACATTTTCAAAGCACAGGCTTTTCCTCCCACAAAAGGAATTCGTCAAGAAGCTTGGTTCCTTCTCACCCCCACAGCAATCTTAGAGGGTTCTCAGCTGAGTACCAGGATCGAAGTTCAGTTTATAGGAATCTCTTTAGCTACCTTCTAGAGCTCAGAAGGGCAGGAGAACAGGGACAGAAGCTGAAAGGACCTCAAGGAGACAGCTAATCTGCCTGGAATTGATGGCTGTGGCTAGCTGAAAGAGGAGAAGGGAGGGTTATTGTTGTTTGCTTTTGGATACTGTTAAGTCGATACAACTCATAGTGACCCTATGCAGGACAGATCTGAACCCTGTCCTGTCTTGCACCACTATCCTCGTCATTTCTGACATACTTGTACCCACTGTTGCAGTCACTGTGTCAATCCAGCTCTCTTTTGCTAAGCCTCTCCCTTTCCAAGGTTAATGTTCCTCTCCTAGTAACATATCTCAGGTATGTGAGATGAAGCTTTGTCATCCCTGCCTCCAAGGAGCACACTGGCTGAATTTTCTCCAAGACACATCTGTTCGCTCTTTCAGCAGTCTGTGGGATATTCCATACTCTTCTCCAACACCACAGCTCAAAGGCATCATTTTCCCCCACTTTTCTGTCATCCTTATTCATTGTCCAGCTCTCAGATGCATAAAGAGTTATTGAAAGACCATGGCCTGAATCGAGTGCACCTTAGTCCTCAAACTGAGATCATTGCTCCTCAGTAATTTGGAAAGGTTCCTGACTGCAGACTTTCTCAGTGCAATATGACTCCTGATCTCCTGACCCAAGTAAGATGAAGTCTTTGAAGTGAGGGTAAGTGACCAGGTGCTGCAAGGGTAGAGTCCTCAGAACAAATGTGGTTATAGAAGAGACAGGAGAAGATAAGTCTCCTTCTAGCCTTAGCTACCTAGCACTGTTATAGCAGACACTATCCATGGGTGCCTTTAATAGAAATTTCAGTTCTCACAGTTGAGGAGGCTTTGTTGTTGTTGTTGTTATGTGCCATCGAGTCGCTTGCGACTCATAGCGACTCTATGAACAAGAGCTCTAAATGCTGTTCTAGCCTGTGCCAACCTCGCCATCTCAAATGCACTTATTTCCACCGCTCCAGTCACAGAATCGATCCATTTCATCAAGGGTCTTCCTCTCCTGCACCGTCCCTCCACTCTCCCAAACATAATGTCCCTCTCCAAGGACCAGTTCCTCCTTGCAACATGCCCAAAGTATGTCAGACGAAGCTTCAGAATCCTTGACTCCAAGGATTCTTGGCTCCTTCACCTTCTCCAGGACAAACCTGTTTGTTCTCCCAACAGTCCATGGTATATTCAACACTTGTCTCCAGCACCACAGCTCAAAGGCATCAATTCTCCTTCTATCAACCCTAGAAGCCCAAATTCAACGTGCAGCCTCTAAGAAGAGGGTTTCCCCACATACACACACACCCTCTCTCTGGATGCTGAAGGGAAAACCTCATCCAGCTCTCTGAACAGCTGTTCCTGCAGGATCTTCATGTGGTCCAGCATCTCCCTTCTGTCTCTGCTTTCCTTGTTCTATATCTGTTCTATCTCAAAATACATGCTCAAAATGTACCCTGCACTAACATAACAATGACAGCCCATTCCCCAAATGAGGTTCTCACCATAGACAGTGTGTCTTGGATTTACAACATAATTTTTTTTTATTTTAAGATTATAAAAGTGGTTTATAGTAAAAGCAGTTGAAGAATACCCAGTTAGAGTCTTATCCCAATGCAACCCAATATAACCAAGAAGCATTACATTGGATACAAGGACATAAAGTATAAGACCACATCAAAGCGATGATTAAAACTCAAGAACCACAACAAGATAAAGGTAAATAATCCAATAGAAAAATGGGCACAGGATATGAACAGGCACTTCACCGAAGACGACATTCAGATGGCTAACAAACACATGAAGAAATGCTCAAAATCCCTAGCCCTAAGAGAGATGCAAATTAAAACAACTATGAGATATCATTTCACCCCAGTCAAAATAGCAAAATTTA
Source organism: Elephantulus edwardii (assembly GCF_000299155.1). NCBI lineage: Eukaryota > Metazoa > Chordata > Mammalia > Macroscelidea > Macroscelididae > Elephantulus > Elephantulus edwardii. The sequence goes on from NW_006399765.1 coordinate 3,083,313, forward strand.
ACAGAACAGCAAGCAACAAATGCTGGCGAGGTTGTGGAGAAACTGGAACCCTGATTCACTGTTGGTGGGAGTGTAAAATGGTGCAACCCCTGTGGAAAGCAGTATGGCGCTTTCTCAAAAAGTTGCAAATAGAGATACCATTTGACCCAGCAATTCCACTACTGAGAATATACCCTGAAGAGACCATAGCTGACATCCAAGCAGATATATGCACACCCATGTTTATTGCAGCTTTGTTCACAATAGCAAGGAGTTGGAAACAACCTAAGTGCCCATCAACAAACGAATGGCTAGAGAAGCTGTGGTATATTCGCACAATGGAATACTATGCTGCATTAAAAAACAAGGAACTCATGCAATATTATTCAAAATGGTTGACTCTGGAGAACATTATGCTGAGTGAAATATCCCAGTCACAAAAGGACAAATATTACATGATGCCACTGCTGTAGAATGGGACTGTCCTTGGGGCTGGGGAGAGACTGAGTAAGATGGGTTCAATAATGTGTACTGCACTGAAACAGAGGAGGGAGAGAACCGTTTAAAAGAGAGATGTAACTGGGTATTTCTGTCATCACAGGAGACTAGAGCGAGGGCTGCATGGTGGAGGGGACCTGGGGGAGGGTTTGTAAAACAATGAAAGAATCTTTTCTTTTACTTTTCCATAATTTTTGGACTCATGTACTTATAACTTGTTAGTCAAATTTGTGCCTTCTAGGGTGCAACACCCCCATGATACATCTTCAAGGATATGAACATGTATGGCCAAGCACAATCAATAAGAGTGCATCTAAATTCCAAAATCAATCTCCATAATAGTCTATGTGTTTCCTACTGCCAAAGGGGCCCTTTAGAGTAGTGAGAGAAGATCTTCACCCTGAAACCCACAGCGTCCCTTTTCAGCAGGAAGTAGCTAAGAGAATACGCCGTGCCCTTTTCCTTATGACTCAGGGTGAAGTCTCTCTCAGGGAGGAGTGATAGGGAATGGCAAAGGATACACTGACAAAGAAGATTGATCAGAACTGGCTTTGACAAGCACTGTGGCATTTGGACAAGAACAAACTGGGAGGAGGGTAGAGAGAATAGTGCAACAATGAATGAGTGGAAGCCCAAAATCTCTGTAAATGTTTATGAAAATTAATAAAATATAATTATAAAAAAAAATAAAAAAATAAAACTCAAGAGAAAAGGACATGTGGGTCTCTTTCTGGTTACCTACAGAGGGTATCTGATTAAAAAAGCTCTGTGTCAGGTACCACAGTGGGACATAATTTGATCCATGACATTCCACCCTTTGAGTCCTTAAAATTCATGCCCTTGCCACATGCAAAACACATCCACCCCATCACACCATCTCAAAAGTCTCAAATCAACTAACTCCAAATCAAAAGTCTCATCTTCTGAGTCATCTAAATCAACTACGCATGAATGTTCCATCCTGGGGCAAAATTCCTCTTCATCTATGAACCTGTGAAATCTAGAATATGAGTTATCTGTTTTCAAAGTACAATGATGGAACAAGCACAAGGTAGACATTTCCATGACAAACAGAGGAATTTGAGGTGGTGGGGGGATGGAAATGAGCACCAAGCAAGTTCAAAATACAATAGAATAGATCACATTAGCCTTTGAGGCTAGACAGTAACCCTTTGTTTTTGGGGACTATCCAGGCGATGGCTCTGCCCTCTAGACTCTGGGCTCTGGCCTCTGGCCTTCTTTCTGGATTCTGAATAGAGGTTCCTTAACCCTGGGCTCCGTCTTCCAAGTCCACTGAGATGGCAATTCTGCTCCTGCAGCTTTGAGTTGCCTCATTCTCCTAGTCCGTAAATGGCAACCCAGAACTCTAAGCTCAGCATGCGCGTTGGGTATGGAGCCCTCCCCCCTCAGCTTTGGGTACCAGCCTCATCCTCATGCCCAAAATGAGCGGCAGCCACACACAGAGGAAACTGAGGGAGAGCTGACCCTTTGGAACCTGGGAGATGGGCCTCTGTCCTTTGAAACCCCAGAGGCCACGACCCCACCCTTTGAGACCTAGGCTCTGCTTCCAATGCTCTTTCCATCAATGCTGCTGATCTCTGACCTGTTCCAGGGAGGATCCTTTACCTTTCTACATCCTAACAGATGTAGCTCCTTTGGCGTGTTTACTGTCTATAGAATTACAAGTGTTTTTCCTTTCATTCTTTTTCTGCTGCCTTTAATCTAAACAAATAGATTTTTCTACTCTGTTAATTGGTTAGGTCCATGAGTCACAGGTTTAATCATTTTTTTAATTAAAAAAATTTCTTTTGTGATTGATTTCAATTAAAGCTTACAGAAAAGTTCGATTATAGTTCATTGATTGTTGCACATTTTTATTCCTGTTCCCCCCTTCCCTCTCCCCCAGTTTATTTATATGTATATGTATATGTATATGTATATGTATATGTATATATTCATTATATATATTGGCAGCATCAGGATGGATAGTGAAGATATTGAGATTGTTAACAAGTTTAGTCTGCTTGGCTCCACAGTCAACACTCTTGGCACCAGTAGCCAGTAAATCAAAAAATGTATTGCAATGGGAAAGTCTGCTGTTAGGGACCTCTCCAGGGTACTGAAGAGCAATGGTGTCACTCTGGAGACTAAAGTGCATCTGATACAGGCTCTGGTCTTTGCAATCACTTGTTATGCATCAGAGAGTTGGATAATGACTAGGGAGGATAGAAGGAGAATTGATGCCTTTGAGCTTTGGTGCTGGAGAAGAGTATTGAATGTCCCATGGACTGCCAAGAAAACAAACAGATTCATCCTGGAGAGGGTAAAAACGGGCTGCTCCTTGGAGGCAAGGATTCTTAGGCTTTGTCTGACATACTTTGGACATGTTGTAAGGAGGGACAGGTCCTTGGAGAGGGACATCATGCTTGGGAGGGTAGAGGGACGGCTCAAGAGGGGAAGACCCTCTGTGAGGTGGATTGATTCAGTGACTGGGGCAATTGGAATGAGTGTGTCAAAGGTAGTGCGATTGGCATAGGATAGAGCAGGGTTTAGGGCTGTTGTACATAGGGTCACTATGAGTCACAAGCCACTTGACAGCACATAACAACAACAACATCATATATTCATTGTTATTCAAGGTTTAATATTTTTGACAAAAATTGTGTCATCATGTTCTCAATTCTGACTCATGACAGCCCTCCATTGAGTCTCCGAGGATGTAAATCTTAAGGGGAACAGAGACTGCCTCACTTTCCTCCTTTGAAGCAGCTAATGGATTAGAACCTCTGAATTTCTGGTTAGCAGCTCAACACATGGTGATCTAATCAGAGCTCCACTTGATCCCAAAAGCCCCTCCCAGGTGCATAGAGGCCACTGACATCTGTCCAGCACAACCTGTCCAACCGTGGTCAGATACCATGCTGACCGCCATCTCTCCTGGCCATCCTTGACTCCTCGGTATCCTCAGCCAGGGAAGTTACAAATACTTTAACTGTATTTACAGTATTTGTAAACATAGCCCCTTTACACTGTGATTTCTATAACTCCTCACAGCAACTCCTGTAAAGGGGGCAATGGAATCACACCTTCTAACAACCAAGCCAAATCCACTGCCAGTGAATCAATTCTGAGTCATAATAATACCGTAGGCCAGAACAGAACTGCTTTCCAAGTTCATCTTGACAGAAGCAAGCTGCTTCACGTAGCAGGCAAGCACTTTAACCATTGTGTCACCAAAACTCCCTCCCCTCCCCCGGGCAGGTAGGGAAATGGAGGCACAAAGGCAGGAAGTGACAAGCCATCAGGTAACCCCAAGTGGGATTTCTTTTTTCCTGTAAACACACTTCTTCCTTTTCCGGCTATTGCTTCTGTCTACCAACAGCTGCGCTTGAAGCCGCGTGATGTAGGCTCTTCTAAGCTGTTTCTTTGATTATGCTGTCTCTTTCCAAGGACGGCACCTTTCATTCACTCAATTAACAAGTACACACGGCGCACCCACAGTTTGCCAGACCCTTCCAGGCATCAGAAGAAATAACAGTGAATGTCTCCGAGCTCTTGGAGCTTAAGAGGACAGTGATGGGGGGTCATCTTCCTGGTGCCTGGGTGCCTCTGGCAGCAGTGAAGTTCTAGACTCTACCAGAAGAATATTTTTTTAAAGAATCATTAAATTAAATGCACAGATTTATGAAGGGGACAAATTTGATACTAGAATACATATTTATATGGGATGTTTCATAGAAGCTGGGCTTGTGGCTTTTTAAAAAATTGAGGTTTAATTCATGTACAGTAAAATCCACCCTTTTAATGACTAGTCTATGAGTTTGGACAAACATATAATCATGTAACCACCATCACAATCAGGATTTAGAACATTCCATCACTCCAAAGGGTTCTCCGGCATCCCTTACAGTTATTTCTCGTCCTTGTCCTCCGTCCATTGGAAGTCATGATCCAATTTCTGTCCATTTTGGTCTTTTTCAGAAAGTCAGATAAGTCCTACACTATTTAAGCTTTCTGTTCTGAATTCGTTCACTAAGCATAATGTACTTGGAATCTATCTATATTATTTCATGCCTCACTAATAATGTAAATAAATTTTATTTTATAACGTGCATCACTAATTCATTCCTCTTCATTACTGAGGAATCTCTACTGGTGGCCTAGTGGCAACAAGCTGTGCTGCAATCCCAAAGACACATGGTTCGAGTCCACCAACTGCTCCGCAGGAGAAGGATGGGCAATCTCCTCTAAAAACCTGCTGGAGTGTCAGCTATGGGTCGGTTCCAACTCTAAGGTACACACAACATTACAGAGGACATTCAGCAGACAGATGGCTCCAGTTGTTGACCTTTTCACCAGTTAAAGTTGAGGGTTTGGGAGCGGTTTCTTTTTGTAATTAAGCAGGAGAAGATCAGGCTCAAATGGATCTCCTTGGCTCCTGAGAACACATCCCCAAGGACTTATCTGTTGTCTGTCCACAACAACCTTACCTGCCCAGCCCCTGCCTGTCAAACCTCTTCACAGTGATTGCAGGATTCAGATCTGTTGTTCATAGGGTCGCTATGAATCACACTCGACTTAATGGTACACTTACTCTTCAGCCATATTATGAAATGTAAAATATAATGGCAGTGTAGACTACAGTCTACCTATATTTCCTCCTTTTTCATTTTATATTTTGAAGTCTTTTTATTTGCAATACACAGTGCACATAATACAATAGTATTGTAATATATAAGCAATTTGTACTTAACTGTATATTGATTAAATGTTCTGATTCCCACCCCACTCCCATAAAAATATAGATTCAATAAAATTGAAGATCTGCTAAACAAAAACAAAAACAACCCAACACCCAATGGGGAAAAACCTCCTCTCCTCATGGCCCTTTTCCAGTGATCAGGGGCTGTGCTGGCATTCTGAAGGGACACAGTTCAAATCTACCAGCTGCTCCATGGGAAAAATATGGATAATCTTTTCTCCTGCTATTTGCTGCCTCTGAAAACCTACTAGAGGGTCGGCTATGGCTCAGTTCCCACTCAATGGTATACAATAACTCACCAACAAAGAGGACAGTGGACTGTCCCCCTGAAAGTGAGGCTCAGAGGGATGAAATAATTCTCCAAGATCCCCAAACAGGAGTGGAATAGAGTTAGAGGTTGAGTCCAGGATGGAAGAGTAGGGAGTGGTAGCCCCAGGGCCAAAGCTCAGCCTCTGGATGCTGGTGGGATGGTGAGTGGTCAAGCCCCACTCCCTACGTCAAACGTGAGAATTTGCTCCAGTGACGATAATAGAAGAGGGGCACATCCCATCCTGGGATGGGAGAGGCGGGAGAGACAGGCAGACCCGAGCTGGGTCAGTTCCCGCTGGGTCAGTTCCCCCGCTGGGCTCCTGCTCCACCCCTCCAGCTGGTGCCTGTGACCTGGACCAGACCCCACCACATCGCATAGACTGATATTGGTCGCCAGAGCCCAAACCCAGACAAATTGGGCCCATCTGGCCCAGATTATCCACCCTAGGCCCATGCTGGTGGGTGGGCGTGATAAATTGGGTGATGGGTCCCAGCTGCGGGTGGCCTCTGCCCCACCCTGGCGCTTCCAGCCACAGGGCAAATAGTGGCCAGTGGGGCTGTTTGGGGCATCCATTCACTCATGATGGGCCTAGCTCACCCTGCCACCTCAGCCCACAGTCCTGCAGACCTGAGGAACTTGCTACCAAGTGTTGAGGTTGAGCAAGTCATGGTTGCTTCCTGGACCACAAATTCCAAGTAATTGAACTTGTCCACCTACCTGTGGGAGTCTTGAAGGAGGTGGTTGAGAAGGCTCCATCAGGAATGAACTTTCTGTTTGAGGGGAAAGCATCTCAGACCAGGCTCCCAGAGGTGCACGGTCAGCCTCAGCATAGTCCTGCTTGTCCATATCCACTCTGGCAGGTCCAGCCGGTCACACGTCAAAATCACACCCCTGGCGCTGATAGTTGTTGTCTCCAGGTGTGTTGAGTCAGCTCCTACTCCTGTTGACTCTCCAAACCACCGGGTGGAAACCATGTCTGATCCTCCTGCACCATATTCACAATCTCTACTGCACGCAATGGATTTGCAATGACTGAGTTGATTGTGCAAAATTCTATCATTCTATCTCCAGCTTCATTTCTGTCACCAAGTCCATGTTTGTCAGCTACTGATCCTTCTTCTCTACTCCCAACTTTTGCATTTCAGTCACCCATTATAATTAATGCAGCTTGGCTGCATGTTTGCTCAATCTCTGACTGCAAAAGTTGGCAGAAATCTTCTATTTCCTCCTCTTTGACGCTGGTTGTTACTGCATATATTTGAATGATAGTGGTATATTCACTGGGCTTCCTTGTATGCATGTGGATATTGTCCTGTCACTCACAACATTGTATTTCAAGATGGGTCTAGAAATGACTATTTTAAACTATGAATGCAACCCCATTTTTCCTCACCTTTTCATCTCCAGCATAGTAGATCATATGATCCTCTGACTCAAAGTGTCCCATGTCAGTCCATCTCATTTCAACAATATCTAGTATGGCAATATTTATGTGTTTCATTTCTTTCTTGACAATATCCCATTTTCCTACATTCTTGGTTCTTACATTCCATGTTCCAATCACTAGTGTCTGCTTACAGCTGTTCCTGGTCCTATGCGTTTCCATACTTGAGGGCTCAGACTCAGTTGCCCTGACAGAGTTTTCAAAGGCTTACTATTTCAGATGTGGATGGCCAATCCTTTTTCCTAGTCTGTCTTAATTTGAATGCTCAGATTTAGAACACTCGCTGCAGAGGGTCAAGGACTGCAGCTGAAGCGCAAAATCAAGAAAACAAAGATTATCACCATGGGCCAATTGGCAGCATCATGATAGCTGGTGATTAGATTGAGATTGTTAACAGCTTCAGTTTGCTTGGCTCTACAATCAACACTTGGTACCAGTAGCCAAGAAATTAAAAGACAAATTGCATTGAGAAAGTTTGCTGTCAGAGACCTCTCCAAAGTACGGAAGAGCAACAATGTCAGTCTGTAGAATAAGGTGCACCTAATACAGGCCATGGTCTTTGTAATTACTTGCTATGCATCAGAAAGCTGGACAATGACTAGGGATGATAGAAGGACAATTGATGCCTTTGAGCTGTGGTGCTGGAGAAGAGTATTGAATATACCATGGACTGCTAAGATAACAAACAAGTCTGTCCTGGAGAGGGTGAAGCCAGGCGGCTCCTTGGAGGCAAGGATTCGGAAGCTTCCTCTGACATGTTGCGAGACAGGATCAGTCCTTGGAGAGGGACGTCATGCTTGGGAGGGTGGAGGAACAGTGCAAGAGAGGAGGACTCTCGATGAAATGGATTGATTCAGTGACTAGGGTAATGTGGATAAATATGTTGGAGACAATAAGATTGGCACAGGATAGAGCAGGGTTTAGAGCTGTTGTACATAGGGTGGCTATGAGTTGCAGGCCACTTGACAGCACATAACAACAACAATGTGTAAGCCCATTAGGCATCAATCCATCTCATCAAGGGTCTTCTTCTCTTTCATTGACCTCCACTTTTCCAAGCATTATGTCCTTCTTCAAAGACTGACCCCTTCTGATGTTGTTGTTGTTGTTGTTATTATGTGTTGTGGAGTTGCCTGCGACTCATAGTGACCTTATATATGACAGCCCTAAACCCTGCTCTGTTCTATGACAATCTTATTGTCTCTGACACATCTACCTCTGTTACCCCAGTCATTGAATCAATCCATCTCATTGAGGGTCTTCCTCTCTTATGTTGTCCCTCCACCCTCCCAAGCATGACGTCCCTCTCCAAGGGCTGGTCCCACCTTGCAACATGTCCAAAGTATGTCAGACTAAGCTTCGGAATCCTTGCCTCCAAGGAGCAGCCTGGTCTAACCCTCTCCAGGACGAACCTCTTTGTTCTCCTAGCAGTCCATAGTATATATTCAGTACTCTTCTTCAGCACCATCTGAAAGCAAGCTCAAATGTGAGGTGACATCTTATCATCTCTGGTTTTACACTTTACAAGAGAGTTGCTTGTTCTGTTGACAGTCCGTGGTGAAGTCATTATTCCTCACCAACAATTCAAAGGCATCAGTTCTCCTTCAATACTCCTGTCTAGAATTCACCTGCAGGAGCTGGCGGAGGTAAACCAAGTTAGTTCTGGCTCAGTGATGATGTAGGATGGAGGGGAGCTTCCCCATGCAGTGTGATAAACTGGACATCTTTATAGAAGCAGACTGTCACATCTTTCCCTCGTAGAGCAGCTCGTGAGTTCGAAGCAGTGATCTTTAAGTCAGCAGCCAAGCACTCAACGACTATCCCACCAGGGTTCCTTGGTAGAAGAAGATGTATACCAAATTAAACCAGAATGAGTGGGAGAAGGATGGGAAATCCCCTCTCCTGCAATTAGTTGCCTCTGAAAATCCACTGAAGAGTCAGTTATGGGTCGGTTCTGACTCTATGGTACACAACAACAACAACAACAACTGATGCAAAGCTCCCTCAGGTGAATCTAAGAAATCCTTTGACTTCTCAAGTCCCCTTTCCACCCTGCCACCCTTTCGGCAGACAGGAAGTTCCTTGGGAGAAGGCATCATGAACTCGGGCTCCCCTCTTCTGAATCCCCTGAAGATTCCAGGCACAAAGCAGGGGACAATTGCTGCTCTCTGTGTCCTCTTTGTTATATAACCTCACTTATCCTTAGTGCTTACCGTGAGGCAGCCATGGTCCTGAAGGACCCCCGAACCGCTGGTCCTGTTCTGTCC
>NW_006399765.1:3101842-3111055 GCF_000299155.1 Elephantulus edwardii
AAATACTGTTGCCTTGGATACAGCTGGGTGTGGGGCTCTACCAGGGACAATGGAAAATTCCTGAGTTTAACTTAGCTGAGAACTATAGAAACTTAAGTTTAATTCACCTGAGAACTATAGGGACTATATTAATTTCAATCTTTTCAGTCCCAGGGCTTTGCAAACACAAGCCCGCTGAGCCCCTCTCATGAGGAAGGGAGCTGTTGTTATGTATCATCAAGGCGGAGCCCACTCATGGCTGACCTTCTAGTGGGTTTTCAGAGACAGTTAATTGCATGGGAGGTGACCGAGCATCCGTCACCCATGGAACGGCTGGTGGGTTTGCTCCAGGTGCCTTTGCCCTACATGGTTTGCACATTTGAACCACGTGCTGTGTTTTAAGGCAGCACAACTCTCTAACGGCTAAGCCGCCAGAGCTCCTGCCTGGTCTTCACAGGGAGTGAGCAATGAGGCACAGAGAGATCACACCTGCGTGGGGATGCTGAGTCCACACTCTGCACCCCATGCTACCGTCTTTACTGCAGTGAGGGGAGAAAACAGCTTTGACCTTCCAAGGTAGAGCTTCTCTTCCAACTTCACAGCCTTGCATTTGAGTCCCCGCTAGAGCAGAGGCTTGGTCTACCTCGTCCCTCATGTATCTGCATGACTCAGCACACAGAAAATTCTCGGTAAACACGTGGTTGATTGAATGGAATCCTCGAAGCTCACAAGCAGTGGCTTAATTGTTTCGTCTTCTGCCTCCATGGAGCTTTGGAGAAGCTGTGGGTTGGGAGGCTATGTGAAGGGAAAGTTGAATCATTTCTTTCTCCCTTGGACCACAGAGCTCTCAGCGTTTGCTTGTTTCTTTCAAACAAAAATCAGGAACCTCAATTTCTAGCCTAGGTGATCTTTGCAGTGAAAAGCAGGAGTGTTAGCATCTGATCTACACACGGTACCAATCATCCTGGGTGCCGTGTAGGGAGAGGTAAGACTGGAGAGCGCACCAGCACCCCTTAGTGGAGTGAACAGATTCACACAGGGCTCATATTGTGCATAACTTACAAGCTGATTGAATCTTAGAGGCAGGAGAAAGAGCGTGGGTCAAGGATGAGCTCTGCATTTGGGGCTTTAGAGCTAGGAGGACTGTTTGCTGAACAGGGAAAAACTTAGGAAGAAACTGGCAACAGCGGACATTACAGGGACTAGGGTGGCGGCAGAAGATGAGTTCAGAGTGTCATTTGGACATTGTATGCTTGAGGTACTCACTGGAGATCCATGTGGAGGTGTCAAGCTGGTAAGACATCCAGAGGAGAAGTCTGAGTGGAAATGGACACTTGGGTGCCAGCAGCAGCATCTGGAGTCTCTGGGGCAAGACTCCGCCTTTTTTTGGTAGATTCCTTTTGGAAATTGGCAAATATTGTAGCTTGTTATCAGAATAATGCATTTAAATGCATAGAGTAAAAGTATAGGGACACATGATAATTTGGTAATTATAATCATCCATGACTCATAGACTCATAACGACCCTATATACAACAGCCCTAAACCCTGCTCTATCTTGTGCCAGTCTCACTGTCTCTCACACACCCACCCCGATTATCCCAGTCACTGAATCAATCCACCTCATAGAGGGTCTTCCTCTCCTGCGCTGTCCCTCCACCCTCCCAAGAATGATGTCCCTCTCCAAGGACCTGTCTCTCCTTGCAACATGCCCAAAGTATGTCAGACGAAACTTCAGAATCCTGATCCACTAAATTTCATATGGGACCTAGAAATCTGTATTTCTAATCAGACCCCAGGTGATGCTGTCCAAGGATCACACTTGGAGAGTTCCAGCTCTACCACCACCAATCTTTCCTTCTCACACGCCCCCCCTTCTGGATTAGACCATTCCCTGCAATAAAGGATTCTCCTTTGAAAGCAATCCAGGGATAGGAGCTGACAGTGGAGATGAAAGAGAAGAAAAGAGACAAAGGAGAAACTGGCCAGAGCCTGGATCCCCACCCTGGCCGTTCTGAGCCCACTCCCTGTCCCCAGGTCACCACCTCTGCTTGGGGGACCCTAGTGATCTTCCCAGGTGCCCTAGGAACTGCCTTGTCAACCTCCTAGGCTCCTTGGAGACTGAGCAGAGGCGGAGGGGAGAGGGCGGGAGTGTCAAAGGGTCAGCACATGTACAGAGTGGAGGGGAATGTGAGGGCGAGGCTTTCTACACACTGTTTCACCTTCACAACCTAGTCCTGATTTCTTGCCTGGTCAATGTGCACAGAGAACTGCTCAAAGTTCAAGTTGAGACCAGAGATATCGTTGCTGATGTCAGATTGATCTTAGCTGAAAGTAGAGAATACCGTAAGAATGCCTATTTGTGTTTTATTGATTATGCCAAGGCATTTAACTGTGTGTATCATAACAAATTATGGCTGACACTGAGAAGAATGGGAATCCCATATCACTTAATTAGGTTTATGTGGAATCTATACTTATTCCAAGAAGCTGTGGTACAAACAGAATAAGGAAACACTGCCTGGTTTACAATTAGGAAATTTGTGCATTAGGGCTGTATCCTTTCTCCATACCTATTCAATCTGTTGTTGTGTCTCCTGCAACTTATAGCGAACCTATGTACAATAATTCTAAACCCTGCTCTATCCTGTGACAATCTCACTGTCTCCAACACACTCACTCCATTACCCCAGTCACTGCATCAGTCCATCTCATTGAAGGTCTTCCTCTCCTGCACTGTCCCTCCATCCTCCCAAGCATGATGTCCCTCTCCAAGGACTGATCCTGGCTTGCAACATGTCCAAAGTATGTCAGTCAAAGCTTCAGAATCCTTTCCTCCAGGATGCAGCCTGGTTTAACCCTCTCTAAGATGAATCTGTTTGTTCTCTTAGCTGTACATTCAACACTCTTCTCCAGCACCACAGCTCGAAGGCATCAATTCTTCTTCTATCATCCCTGGTCATTGTTCAGATCTCTGATGTATAGCAAGTTATTGCAAAGACCATGGCCTGTATCAGGTGCACCTTAGTCTCCAGACTGACTTCATTGCTCTCCAGTACTTTGGAGAGGTCTCTTTATGCAGAACAAATTATTTAATCATCAGGATCAAAGGAAGACACATCAATAATCTGCACTATGCAGATGACACAATCTTGCTGGATAAAACTGAGGCTGATTTGAAATGCTTGCTGCAGAGGATCAAAGATTACACCCTTCAATATAGGTTACATCTGGACATCAAGAAAACAAAAATCCTTACCACTTGGTAAGTAGGCAACATCATGACCGATAGAGAAGAGACAGAAATTGTGGATTACTTCATTTTGCTTGGATCCACAATCTATGTCCCTGGCACCAACAGCTATGTAATTAAAAGATGTATTGTATTGGGGAAAGTCTGCTATCAGGGACCTCTCCAAAGGGCTGAAGAGCAAAGATGTCAGTTTAAAAACTAGGATGTGCCTGATTCAAGCCATGGCCTTTTAATTTACTTGCTGTACATCTGAAAGTTGGCCAATGAATAAGGATGGCAGAAGAACCGACGCCTTTGAGTTATAGTGTTGGAGAAGAGTGTTGAGTGTCCCACAGATTGTCAAAAGGACTAACAAATATGTCTTGGAAAAGGTGCAGCCAGCATGCTCCTTGGAGAAAAGGACAGTAAAAGTTTGTCTGATATACTTTGGGTATATTATTAGAAGGGGCCAGTCTTGGGATTAGAATATAATGTTTGGAAAAGTGGCAAGTCAGTGAAGGAGGGGAAGACCTTCAACAAGATGGATTGACACAGTGACCGCAACAGTAGTGGGCTCTTCTGTGTCAGAGATGATAAAGGTGGCACAGGACAGGGCAAGGTGAAGCTCTGTTGTCCCGAGGGTTGCTACAAGTTGTAGTTAACTCAACAGCACTTACCAACAGCATCTGCTCCCGAGAAAGAGTGCAGTTCTGTCAAAGTGATGGACAGGAGCAAACCCAGAGCATCAGAGCTGGAAGGACTCTTGGAAGCTCACCTATGGGGAAGTTGGAGAAGCTGGGGCCCAGAAAATAGAACGTGCAGATAAATCTGCAGACTCCAATACAGGAGAAAGAAGTGCATCACTAAACCCCACTGGGAGGTTTAACCTTAAGGAGCTGGGGAGATGATCCCATCAGACACTATGCTTTTAATTTGTTGTTCCCCATTTCCCACCAAGTCATTAAACAAATATTTACTGAGCACCTACTATACATCCAAATTATATAGACACAGAGGTAATGCAATGAGCTGAAGTAAATCTCTGACTTCATGGAATCGATACCCTGGAGAATAAGAGAGATAATGTGTATTAATAGATACCCTGGAGAATAAGAGAGATAATGTGAATTATAAAGTCAAGGAATTATCTGGATAGTTGGGGGAAGAGCATTATAGACAGAAAAAATAGCATGTACAAAGGCCCTGGGGTGACAGCAAGCATGCTGAGTTAGAAGAGCAACATAGAGGCCAGGCTGTCTAGAGCAGAATGAGCAAGGGAGATGGGACCTGCTACCACTTGAGCTTTCCTTCTGGGTGAAATGGGGACCCTCAGTTTGGTGTGAACAAAAGAAGAATGTAACTTCACTTAGGTTTACAAGATCTCTCTGGCTGCCAAGTGCAGGAGGGACTATGTGTTTGTGTGTGGGGAGGGTGGAGAGGAGCAGAGGGATGACCAGAGAGGCCAAGGAGGAAGCTACTGGAAGAATTTGGGCAAGAAGTAATGGTGGCCTGGCCTGGCACATTCTGCGATAGGGAGGCCTCTTCTGGTGTCTTTGTGGATTCCCACAGGGAGGCACAGGGTCAGGAGACTTTTCCAGCCTCCACTCCATACGCTGGTATCCAGAGCAGCTCCATCTCGCGGCTCAGTGGTCTCAGTGGTAAGGTGTTGCACTGCCCATTCCAAAGGCACATGGTTCAAATTTACCAGTAGCTCTTTGGGGAAAAGATGGTTAATCTCCTCCCATGCAATTTACAGCTAAGAGTTGATCTGACCCAATGGTATGTAACAACAAACATGTGACCCAGTCCACGTCTCCCCACAGCTAGAGAGGTACATCCTGATGAACCTGAAGTCGGAGTTGGTGCAAACCCAGCGGAATGCAGTCCAGAACCAGACCTCCCCCGTGCTTGAGCTGGGCACCAGCCTCTTGAACGAGACCCTCAAGCTGACCAACAGGAAGACTCAGGTATGGAGGGCGATGGGTACTGCAGAGAGCAGGCCAGCTCACAGTCCAGGGCTCAGTCCTCTCTCCCTTTGCCCCTGGGAAGTCAAGGCTACTAGTTTCCTGGGCTCCCTTCCTGATGGCTCCACCCCAAACCATCTCTCCCAGGCCATGAGCCACAGGGCATGGGTGTGACTTCTCTGTCCCTAGAACTCCAGTGCCCAGCACAGTGCTGGGAATAAAACAGAGACGTGGCAAATTTCTGTTCCATTCATTCAACACATACAGGCCGTTATCCAGACAAAGGTCACCTTCTGTGATTGTTTGGTCTCTCTGCCCCTCCTCATGGCCCAGCCGGCTGCCACAGAACAGATTCTCAAGGATGCAGACTTCCTTCATCCATTTCTCTACTCGGGGGGATGGTTCTGTGGTAGATACTAGGGGTAAAAGGGTATAGTCACACACCCTTCACCTATAGAGAGTCCACAGTGAACTGGGAAAGAGGGAGAATAGGCCATTAGACTTCAGTGATGGAACGTTGGTGGTGCAGCAGCAAATCTCTCAGTTATAAACCAAAAGGTTGGCAGTTTGAATTCACCCTGCAGCTCCTAGACAAATGGCTAGAAAAATTGCTCCAGTAGAGATTACAGCCTAGAAAAGTCTATGGGGAAGCAGTCAAATTGACTCAGAGAATCTGATACAAGATTTCACCAGGCTCAGGGCTCAGAGAAAAGAGGTAGCAGAGAAGAGACAGAGAGAAAAAGAGAAGGAAGAGGAAAAGGAGGAGGAGGAGGAGGAGGAGGAGGAAGGGAAAGAGGAGGAAGCACATGAAGCGATGAACAAGTGGGCCCCTAGGGAGCTCTGGTGGCTCAGTCCATAAGCAAGTTGCCCTGGTAGCCCACAAGACGTACATCTGTGGTGGTTCGAATCCACCAGCATCCTTGAGGGAGAAGAACGGACCATCTCCTCCAGTTACAATTCCCAGCCTCAGAAACCTGGTGGAGGGTCACTAGGAGTCAGAAGAGACTTGACAGCAGTGAGTCTGAGGCTTCTGAGTTTACCATTTTTGCCAGATGCAGTTTGAGTTTTTGGGGCCGCTATACACAGAACAGGCATAAGTCCCTCCCTTTGTGGCACTTACTTTCTTGTGAAGCACAGAGAGGATGAGCAAGATGAAGTATGTACCACGTTCGATGGTGCTGGTACGAAGGATAAAAAGAGAGTGAGAGAGGGAAAGATGGAGAGTGTGCTGTTTGTTGAGAGTGGCGGGGTGAGGGTGGGGGCTTCCAATTCTAGACAGTGTGAGCAGGAAGGCATCACCGAGAAGGGGAGACTCAAGGCCAAGAAAAGAGCAAAGTGCAAAAAGCCCAGAGGTAGAGCCATGCTGGCCGATTCTAGGGAATCAGAGGGGGCTGTGTCTGGAGCAAGTGCAGCGGGGAGTGGGGAGTCACAGGCCCTCACAGGACTGCAGCTCTGTCTCTGTAGAGGTGGGAATCACTGGAGCAGCCTGAACAGAGAAGGAGCACTTTTTAAAAAAAAAATTTGTTTTGTGTGTACTGTCAAATCAGATCTGGTTGGTTCAGGAGGAGATGGCCCCTCCTTCTCCAGCAGAGCATCTGGTGGATTTGAAGAGAAGGAGCATTTTTAAACACTTTCCCCAGGCTGTCAAGTAGGGAATGGACCGTAGGGGACCAGGGCAGGAACAGGGAGCCCTGTGAATATGGTGGCTTGTGACACTGGGGACAGAGAAGGAATCACGGAGGGGAGGGAAGTGAGGCGATCCTGCTGGGACCCTGGAGTGGAAGGACTTAACGGAAGGACTGGACGGAGGGGCAGGAACAGGAGGAGAAATGGAGCAGCCTTTGGTGAAGCTGGAGAAGGGGTGGAAGAGCAGGTTTAGGTGCAGATGATAAACTCATCTAGAGTCAATGAATAAAGGAGTGAATGGCCTCATGACCACACGTAGGTAGGGGAAAGAGGCCATTCTGTTGCTGGAAGAGCAGGACCCATGGGCAGGTGGGTGGCTGTTGTGGGCAGAGCTCCTGCAGGGCTTATGTGTCCCCCACTCCTCGGGCCAGGTCGTCAACCAGACATCACACCAGACCGTCAACCAGACATCACGCATGGAGAGCCAGATGGAGGAGACATTGCTGTCTCAAGACCAACTGGAGAAGCAACTGCTGCTCCACAGCCATGAGCTCCACCGACTGCAGGGACACAACAGGTGGGCACTGGCTGAGCCAGGACAAGGGCTGGGGCTGGAATCCAGGGTGGGGGCTACCCTGGGGCCAGGGTTAGTGAGGGGCTGGATTAGGACTGTGATGAGCCATCATTTGAGGGACTATAGATCTAGGGACTAGTCCAGGGATTGGGACCAAGGCTGGAGTCCAGACTGAAGCTGGGAGTGAGGGCGGGCACTGGGGCTGGACTGGGCCTGGGGACTGACACACGTCCTGGGTCTTCTGCACTGGATGAGAACAAGGGACAGGCATTCTCCCAGGGCTCCAGCCACCCTGTACCTTTCTTTGTTTCTTCTTTCTTCTTTTGTTTTATCAACTATTAACAGCTTGATGGATGCACAACTCACAAGCCATACAATTTACCCTGTAAATGTCTCATTCAATAATAAACTGATTTGTAAATAACTAGAGCCATTCTCAACCTTGTTCCCATCCCAGAAGCAACAACAGAGGCCAGTCTCTTGTCTGCTTGATCAGAGAGGGTATCTACCTTTACGAGCCAACAGGGAACACCCTTTAAATTACAGAGACAGAAATAGTCACAGGTGTAGATAAGGCAGGGAAATCTCACTTCTAAGGCTGATTCCATCTTGGTTTCGAGCTAAGTGGACTAGGAAGTGCTAAGGTCAGGCTACTGGAGGGGACACAACCCCCACACTGAGCGAGCCACCAGCCTGTCAACAGCATGAGATGTTATTGTTGTTCAACTCATGCTGGGTCAGAATAAGGCCATGAGGATTGCTGGTTCCCTCTGATGTGACTGCAGCTAATGACGGTCTGTCCAGGTTAAAGGAGGATAAGGACTAGGGCGCTTCCAATCACTCTCAACTGGTGCCAGGTGCCTAGAAACTGTCAAAGCTGACACACAATCAATAGGCTCTTGGTCCATGGATGGAAACTCAAAAACTCAAATTCACTGTCATTGAATCAGCACCCACTCATTGCCGATCCTTCCGTAGGTTTTTGAGAGGTTGTACATTGCACTGGACCAAAAGGTAGCATCATGATAGATGGGGAAAGGATTGAAGAGACCAATGATTTCATCTTGCTTAGATACACCATCAACATACTTAGTATAAACAGGAGATCAGGAGAGGTTATGGCATTGGACAAGTCTGTCAGGGACCTTTCCAAAATCCTGAAGAGTGAAGAATAATCTCAGTTTGTAGACCAAGGTGTACCTGATTCAAGTCAGGGTCTTTTCTATCATTTATTATGTATCTAAGAGCTGGACAGTGAATAAGGATGACAGAGGAATAATTGATGCCTTTGAGCTGTGATGTTGGAGAAGTGTGCTGGATAGCCCACGGATGGCCAGAAGAACAAACATGTGTCTTGGTAAAAGTATAGCCAGAGTGCTGTCTGGAGGCTAAGAGAGTGAAGCTTCATCTCTCATTCTTTGGACATGTGGCTAGAAGAGGCTATTCTTTAGAAAGGGATCTCATGCTTGGAAAGGTAGAGAGTCAGTGAAAGAGAGGAAGATCCTCAACCAGATGGATTGACACAGTGACTGCAGCACTGGGCTCAAGTGTGTCAGAGATGCTGAGGATGGCACAGGACAGGACAGGGATCAGATCTGCTGTTCACAGGGTCACTATGAGTCATGCTTGATTTGAGGCACCTGGAAGCTACAACAAGAGACTAGTAGGAAAGTGGTAAGATTGAACTCTGGTGAAGCTGGAAAATTTGCAAGACCTGCAAACGCCAAGCGATTCCCTTGAGTCCCTGCTCTCATGGGTTTCTCTCTAAACATTCTCATTTCTCTCTCTCTCTCTCTCTCTCTCTCTCTCTCTCTCTCTCTCTCTCTCTCTCTCTCTCT
>NW_006399765.1:3111155-3145879 GCF_000299155.1 Elephantulus edwardii
TCTCTCTCTCTCTCTCTGCTGTTTCCTCCCCCTCCTCGCTCAGAGCTTATATAAAAGTACCTCCACTGGGCTGTGTGACCCTGGGCAGAACATTCTCTCTCCCTCTCTGAGCTTGACTTCTGGAATGTGAGGCTGGAGGGCAGACACATTGCCACAAAGACTCAACCTTGCGTGCTTCTCACTCCAACAGCGCGCTGGAAACGCGGATCCAGGCCCTGGAGACTCAGCAACAGGCAGAGCTGGTCGCCCTCCAGAGCGAGAAGGAGCAGCTGCAGCGCCTGCTCAGCCGCCACAGTGGGACCCTCGACGGCGTGGAGCGCACCCTGCGCGCCGCCAGCACCAACTCCACGCTCCTGCAGAACCAGCAGCGCCAGCTCTTGGAGTCAGTGCAGAGACTCATGCGCGCCTTCGCCCAGCGCTCCGGTGAGGGTGGGAGGCAAGGGTGAGGGGAGTCCCTGCCTACGCTGTCTGTGCACTTGGGGGCGGGGGGGACTTAGAACCCTTGCAGAAAAGGCTCCACTCCTCTCTGACTTCCGCCTCTGCAGCTGCTAAATAAGAACGTGCTTTGTGCCGTTGAGGGGGACCATCTCACAGATGACCCTCCAGCAGATTTTTAGAGGCTGTAAATTGCAGGGGAGAAGATTTCTCCCGCAGAGCAGCTGTGGAATCTGCCGTGGATTCGAACCACTGGCCTTTGGGTTGGCAGCACCACTCCTTACCACTAAATCACTGTTGTGTGCTGTCACAGAACCAACTCATAGCTAATCCTCCAGCAGGTTTTCAGAGGCTGGAAATTGCACAGGAGGAGATTGCCCATCTGTTTCCTGTGGAGCAGCTGTTGAATTCAAACCACCTGCCTTTGGGTTGGCAGCACATCTTCTGGCCCCTAAGCCACCAGAACTCCTCAGTTAGAACTAGCAATAGCAGTAGTAAGAATGGCAGTAAAAAAAGAAGCCAAACCAAAACAGTTGACATTCTTTTGAGTCAGTGTGAACTCTCAGCAAACTCTCTGTCGTGTTTCTGAGGCTGTAAATCTTAATGGGAAGAGATTGTGACCTTCTGGGGGATTCGAGCTGCTGGAATCACTTGGCCTTTGGATTAGCAGAGGTACTTGCTATGGACTCTACCACCAAAGCTCCCTATAGTGGCAATAACAAGAACTGGTCTACACTCTGCCCGTCCCTGTGCCATAGGTGAGCTTGAACATGCAGCTGCCCCTCTCTGGACCTCAGTGTCCCACCTATTTAATGGAGAGATGATGATAATAATAATAATAATAATTTATTTCCAGCCATCCATTTGGTTTCCAAGGCTGTAAATGGTACCCAAAGAGATGGTCTATCTTTCTCCTTGGGAGCCATTGGTGGATTCGAACCATTGGAGTGAGGAAGCCTTTAGGTTGAAGGTGCAACTCCCTACCTACTAGGCCACCAGAGCTCACTGAAATAAAAGAACAACATCAATTCAAAATGACAAGTTTAATTTCCAGGGTCTACTCTCCAACTTTTTTTTTCTCCCTGCTTCTCCCTGGGCCTCCATTTCCTCCTTCTGAAATGGGGAGGCTGAGTCCAGAGCTTCCCAATAGCTTCTCCCCTTCTAATGCTCTCTGCCCTAAACCTTTGGCCAAGCCAAACAAAATATGGAGGCTCCTGGGGCTCTGGCTTCTGAGGAGGGAGAATGTTGCCTGCACCAGTTTCCCAGCTCTGACTGTTTCTAAGCAACCCACTCGGGATGGGATGCACAAGGCATTTCCAGCCCAATTTTAATTATTAAGTCAACAAGTATTTCTCGAGCATCCACTATGTGGTAGACCTGGTGCTGGGTGCTGGGATGCAGCTCTAGACAATTCAAAGCATCCAACTTTTGCAAAATAAAGATCCTTACTCCTGTATCTGTGGGTCTTGAAGGAAGGAGAAGCGAATGCCTGTTTGTTGAAGGACTCTGCTAATAGTGTCTCTGAAGTTTCCAGACGTTGGTCAGCTTAAAAGGAAGAGAGGTTTTGGACCCTAAGGGCAGTGAGGAGCCAGGAGGGGGCTTTGAACAGGATGAGATTATGTTTTAGGAAGTTCAGTTTGGAATCAGAGAGGAGAGTGACATAACAGGGAAAGAAAGATCAATAAAAGGATTCTAGTTCCTGAATCACGTGGACAAAGGGAAGAAACAGAACTCCCTCTTGCATCCGTCACTGCTGACAGTGGGCCAGGAGGACAGGGCACATTAGCAGAGGGTGCTCGAGGTGAGAGGCCCACTGCCTCCCACCCAGCCTGAAAAGCAGACATTTGGTCACAGTTGGAGACTGGGCTCCTGGTGAGCGTGTGGGGAGGGGCACTGGGCCTGGTGCCTTGGGCTGAGCTACAGAAATCCACACATGGGATCCATCTAGGCAGCCTCACCGCCAAGGCTTTGCACAAGCTGGTAATGGGTTCAGGTCACTCCACATCTTGTGGTTTGGAAGGCATCCCCCTTGGGTCTGCCCATGGCTTCTCATACCTCAAACCCTTGCCTGGCAAGGTCACCATGAGACATGAGGAGGTCTCAAACTCCTGCCTGTCACAGTGCCTGAAACCTGCCGCTAGTGTTTGACTCCTTTGCATCATAAAGGTTCTCCAGCCTCCCCTATGGTGATTCATTGGCTTTGCAGTCTGACAGAACAGGGTTTGAGTCTTGGCTTCTTCATTTACTAGTACTGCCCTCTGTACAAGTCATTTAACTTCTCAGAGACTCAGTTTTCCTTATCTCTATAGTGGGACTAATAACAGCATCTACTTCACAGAGTATCAGATATATTCATGCATGAGGTAGGGTGGGGTGGAAGGCTCAACCGAGTCTGAAGCAAAAAGGGTCAGATGAGGTGCAAATTAGCAGTTCAGAGGCTTAGAATGGGGCCAGGCTGTCATCTAACTTTATCAGGACCAGTTCATAGCAATACTGGTCCATCCTTTCTAACGCTGCTAAGTGCTTTGAAGACAGAACCGACTTACATCTGATTCTTCAGTTTTCAGAGGCTGTCAATCACATGGGAGAGAGATTCTAACCACCTGTCTTCTTAGGAAACATCATTGATGTTACGGATACTGTTAATGACTCAGAGAGGAAAACAGTGGGGAGAGCTTTGGACAGAGTGGCTGGCATCTGAGGTCAACTCCCAGCTCCGCCTTGGGCCCATGCCTGCTCTCCTAGGAACCTGCAGCATCCCCATGCTTATCAGGACGGTGTGAAGTTGGGGCTGGAGGAGGCAGGAGAGACCCCAGTCCACGGACTGTTTCTATATAGGTGAGGCCAGATTTGAGGACCTCGGCAGTCTCCACCATGACTTAAGAGCAAGGTATTTCCTAGGAGAACCCTAGCTCCAAGCTCCAGGATGCAGGTGCAGACAGGAAGTCCCGCCCACTGAGAACCTCCTAGTTCTTCATTGGTGGTGATCCGTGTCCTTCTAGCTCCTTGGCCCCACCCTTAGATCCCCAACTCCGTAGAAAGATTGGATTCTGGTGGATTTTCAATTTACAGTCTAGTTGGATCCCTCCAAGCGGGTCAGAGAGGGGATTTTCAGTCTCTACAGTTTGCCTAGGCATGTGATTCACATCCACCAGCTGCTCCAGGGGAAGATGAGCAATGAACTCTATTGTGATTTACTGACAAAAGCTGCTGGCGGAACAGTCAGCTGTGGGTTAGTTCCAACTCAGCGGTATGCAATGAATGACACTGACAGTTTGTCTACAGTCGCTTTTCCCAGGCTGGATCTGGGAGCCCCAGGGTCTTGGTGGATTGCAGTTCCTATGAACACCGCTCGGGTCTTATTTGGAAAGGAACATGGGCCTTTTACTCAGATAACTGCTTGAGGAGGCTCTTTCTGACCAAAGTGTGGGTGGGAACGAAAGGGGCGAGACCAGGATCTCTTGGGAGAGATATTCCTGGTGCCTGAGTAATCAACTTGGCACTCCAGGATGATCTGACCCTTACGGAACGCTCAGCCTCTTCTCTCTTCTCTTCCTCCCTCTCTCTCACGCTGCCAGCCTCACTGTGCTTCTGTCCGGTTCATCAAACATCCAGCTCTGTCTCTGGCCTCAGCTCTGCTCTCCTGGGCTATGTCTGTCCCCCTCCCTGGCCTCAATCTCAGTCCTCCTCCCTGCACCCTCCTCTCTAGAACTCACCAGGACCTCCTCCACCTTGGAGACTTTGCTTGACAGTCCTTCTGCTTGGAACACTCTCCCATCTTCCACCTGGCCAACTCCTCCTGCTCATTGTTCACGTCTCAAGCCAGCGTCACCTCCTCTGGGAAGCCTTCCCAGCTCCGATACCTCTCCCTGTCCCTACCACCTCCCAACCCTGACCCTGGCCCAGAGCAGGCAGGAGTGTCCTCAGCTGCCCTTTTCTGTGTCCCCTGGCAGCCTCCGTGAAGCCAGCAGAGCCCGTGTCGCTGGTGACCCCTGCGAAGGCAGCGGAGCCAGTGTTCCAGGACTGTGCTGAGATCCAGCGCTCTGGGATCAAAATCAGCGGCATCTACACCATCCGCGTGCCCAACATGACGGAGCCCAGGAAGGTTAGGGAACTTCTCTGAGGGGCTTCGTGAAAAGATGCTGAGCCAACAGCTGCTCAGACGGATTTCCCCACCTCCATACCATCCACTTCCTCTCCTGCTGTCCCCGACCTGTCCCCATCCCACCCCTCTGAAACTCCATCTCCCGTCATCTCTACTCACCTAGTCACATCATCATGCAAGGCTCTATTCCAATGCCACCTCCTCAGGGAAGTCTTCCAAGATTTCACAGTGATACCTTCTTGGGAATTCTCCCTGTAGCTACCCAAATGTTCCTCATCTGAAGTCAGCTGCCCACTCTTAGTCCCCATCACCACCACCACCCAGACCAAGCCACAGATTTGTCTCTGATTCATCCAGAACTAGGCAGCAAGTCTGAGTTCAGTGAACATGAACCGAGCTGACTGGGAAAATAGCATGTGAAGAGAAGTTAGACAGGAAACATCCTTTTGAGTGGTGAGTTCTTTGAAAGAACTTTGTCTTACTTAAATTCCCAGTGCTTGATCAGAACCTGGCACATAGTAGGTGCTCAGAAAAAGGTTGTCCTCTTATTTACATTAGTCCTTAGGGAGTTGCACTGCTAACCCCTAGGTTAGTGTCTCTTCAGAAATGCAAATCCACCAGCAACTCTCACAGAGAAAGATGAGCAGTCTCTGTGTGATTTACAGCCCGGAAATGCACTGGAGGGTCAACGAAGTGCTGGTTCTGACTCAAGGACAATGAGTAATGATAGTGGTAATAGGCTTTCCTGAATCTACACTGTGTGCTTTGTATACTAAACCTATCATTTAAGCCTTAGAGCAGCCTTTCTCTAACTGAATTCCATACATGTCAGGCTCTGTCCTAACCATTGACACCACTCACATTTTATGCTTCCTAACCAAAACCCCAAACAGCAGATAAGACTGTAGCACAGAGAGATGACAGTAATAACATCTCCATTTTGCAGATGAGGGAAAAAGGTTAGAGAAGGCACCACTGGCTCAACCGTAGATAGACACTTGAACTTACATCTTTCTGATGCCCTTGGCCAACAAGCTTATGTCTTACCCTGTGAGGGCTTAACTATTGAGACCACACTTTCCCACCCCACACCTGGCTCCAGGGCTTCCAGTTCCAAAGACACACACACACAATCCTGTTCCCCTCAGGTATTCTGCGACATGGAGACCAAAGGAGGCGGATGGACCCTCATCCAGCGCCGTGAGAATGGTGTTGAGACTTTCCAGAGGAATTGGCAAGATTACAAACAGGTAAAGGTAGCCATTGTCCTGGGAGGGACTTTTCAGCTCTGCAACCTGGGGCAGATGTGGGATGTGGGGAGGGTCTTTGTCTGTCCTTACCTCTTCGCAAAAGCAATCAGCACACCCAACATCAGCATTCTCAAACAGGCTGCCCCCTCCCACTTTCACTTGCAGGAACACCATCCCCTAAAGCTAAAACCCCTTTTTGAAAGTTCTGACATAGGTTTTAAGAATGAGATTTCAACTTTACTTTTACGGTCATTTAAAAAAAAATTGAGTGCCCATTACTTAAAATGCTTTAAAGATAGGGCAGCAGAAAAGTAGACTTTCCCCGCCCACCCTTGGCTACACTGACTAAAGGAATATCCTTGTCTTCGCACATGTGTAAACACATCATCAGCAAGGAGTTCTGGTGGCCTAGTGGTAAGAAGCTGCACTACAATCCTAAAGGTGTGTAGTTCGAATCCACCAGCTACTTCACAGGGGAAGGATGGACATTCTCCTCCCATGCAAAGTCTCTGAAAACCCATCAGGGGGATCAGCTATGGGTTGGTTCTGACTCGACGGCACACAACAACAACAAACATATCAGCAGGAGAGATGCTTCAAAGTAGAGTTACAAACTCAAAAGACCCCACACCCAATTATCCTCCAAATTTTTCATTACAATTTAAAAACAGAAATTTGTTGCCAAACTAGCTTAAAAGTCTTTACAGTTTTCAAAAGTGAGATAGAAATGTTGTTGTTATTGTTGTTGGTAGATGCCACTGAATTAAGTATGACTCACAGCGACCCTGTGAACAGATCTGAACCCTGTCCTATGCTGCACCACCCTTGTCATCTATGTCTTATTAAGCTCATTGCTGCAGTCACTGATACCCAAAAAGAAACACAACTGAATTATGGTGTGTGTGTGGGTGTGTGGGTGTGTGTGTGTGTGTGTGTGTGTGTGTTTTGTTTGCTCTTCAGTTGATAAATACTGAAACAAATAAAGGCCAAATTCAGCTAAGCATGTTCTTGAACCAGTTTCATTTGAAACACTCATTAAAATAGCAAAAAGAAATAAGGTGGACTCAGATGGAAAAATGCAGTAAAGAGTGTTGAATGTTGGCATTAGGATAGCCAGTGGCACGGCAGGACTTTTAGTTGGGGAGTGGGGCTGAGGTGTGCTCTGTCCTTGGTGCTGAATAATTTTGGCCCAGGTATTGGTTTGTCAAAAAAGAGCCGTAGTTGACACAGGGATCAGAAAAGGAAAGGTCGGTGGTCCAAGCCCACCAGCCAGTCTGTGGGGGAAAGATGTGGCAGTCTGCTCCCAAAAACATATATAGCTTTGGGAATCCGATGGGACAATTCTACTCTGTCCTGGAGGGTTTTCATGAGTCAGAACTGACCAGACAAGCAATGGGTTGGTTTTTAGGGTATTTTTAAAAATGGATTTCTTGCCATCCTGGGACACTGGTGTCTCTTACTGATACTTTATAGTCTTGGTTTTTCATTTGTATATTGCTGAAATTTTTTAAATGAGCCTTAACACAGAACAAAGTTTTCTCTACTAACAAAGTTTATTATAGAGTAGATACATTTTTCTTTTTTCAAATATTTTTTTAGGCTTAACACACATGCAGGTAAGAGCATCACTCCTAATTGTACAGCCCAGTGGATTGTTGTGCATTTGTTCACCCTGTGACCACCAGGAAGCTCTGGTGGCCTCGTGAGTAACAAGTTGTGCTTCCAATACAAAGAAAGGCGATTGGAATCTCCTAGCTGTTCCTTGAGTGGAAGATGGGTAATCTCCTCCAGTGTGATTTACAGCCTCTGAAAATCTTCTGGAGGGTCAGCTATGTGTCAGTCCTGACATGACAGCAATTCATTGCATTTGCGTTGTGACCACCATCCAGTTGTACACACTCAACAATTCCAGCCTCCTAGAACCCTTTCTTGAGGCTCCTCCCAGTCGGTAGATAACGTCTATCACCATAGATGCATTTTGCCTACTGTTGAACTTCACAAAAATATAATTCCAGTTCTCTTTAACAGGACTTTGCATTTACAAAAGCTTTATTTTCCTCTGGAAGTTGGGGAGCTCCCACCCTAGGCCTGCCCCCATCGGACTTATGAACTTATTATACAGAGTGGTTTTGGACAAATGGTCCCATAGCCTGATCCAGCCCAGCTCTGCAGCCAGGGGTGTAACCTCCCTCCCAGACCTCACCCCACCCTCTCCTCCTCTCCCTACAGGGTTTTGGCAGGCCAGCCGGGGAGCACTGGCTGGGCAATGAGGTGATACATCAGCTCACCAGCAGGGCAGCCTATTCTCTGTACGTGGAGCTGAAGGACTGGGAAGGCAACACGGCCTATGCCCAGTACAAGACTTTCCGTGTGGGCAGTGAGGAGCAGCTGTACAGGTGGGCTCAGGGTGCTGGACAAGAGGAGGCCTTGGGTGGGCTGCTGGGTGCAATGGCGTCTCTGAGCTGATGGCTGCAGTCTGCTCTGAAGGTCAGTCCCTGGGCGTCTCCCACTCCTCCCATCTGTCCCCGATTTGGGCGCACGTCACAGGATCTGGAGGCTGTTGGTTAGCACTCGGCACGTCTGGCCACTGGGTCGGAGGAAGAGAATGTCGCTGGCGCCAGCATCCCCAGCATCCTAGAAGAGGCAGGAAGAGTTCTTCCAAAGGCAGTCATCCCCAGGCAGTTCTTTTACAGAGACAGAGGCGGGCACGATGGGCCTGACCTGACCGGGGGAGACCTGGGCTCATCTTGGCTTCCTCTTTGGTCACTTGGTGACCTTGAGCAAGGCCAAGTTCAAGCTTCTCTGCTTCAGCATTACAACAGGCTTAAACGTGAGGATACTACAAAATTGTCAAGGTTTCCTAAACCTTCCTTAGCCTTGAGTTTTTAAGAAATGTAGTGAGCATTTATTGAGCCTAATGGTAAGTTGTGCTGCCAACGTAAAGGCAGGTGGTTCAAATCCACCATCTGCCTCTCGGGAGAAAGATAAGAGTTTTCCTCCCAAGCAATTAAAAACCTGCTGGAGGGTCAGTTCTGATTTGATGTCACACAACAACAACTGTGTTCTAGATATATTATTTCATTCCATTCTCCCAAAGTACATATTACTGCATCTAATAATACGCAAACTGCTATTTTAGATTTAAAATACTGAATTCATTGCTGTCAAGGAACATGGACACACTCCCTAGGAATGCTCACTGTTGTTTGTTGTTGTTATGTGCCGTCAAGTCGCTTGTGACTCATAGCGACCCTATGTACAACAGCCCTAAACTCCGCTCTGTCCTGTGACAATCGCACTGTCTCTGACACTCCCATCCCAATTATCCCAGTCACTGAATCAATCCACCTCATAGAGGGCCTTCCTCTCCTGAGCTGTCCCTCCACCCTCCCAAGCATGATGTCCCTCTCCAAGGACCAGTCTCTCCTCACAACATGTCCAAAGTATGTTAGACGGAGCCTCAGAATCCTTGCCTCCAAGGAGCCACCCGGTTTAACCCTTTCCAGGACAAATCTGTTTGTTTTCCTAGCAGTCCATGATATTCTCAATACTCCTCTCCAGCACCACAGCTCAAAGGCATCAGTTCTCCTTCTATCCTCCTTGGTCATTGTCCAACTCTCTGATGCATAACAAGTGATTGGGAAGACCATAGCCTGTATCAGCCGCACCTTAGTCTCCAGAGAGATGCCATTGCTCCTCAGTACTTTGGAGAGGTCCCTAACAGCAGACTTTCCCATGGCAATGCGCCTTTTAATTTCCTGGCTGCTGGTGCCAAGACTGTTCACTACAGAGTCAAGCAAACTAAAGCTGTGTACAATCTCAATCTCTTCACCATCCATCCTGATGCTGCCAATTGGTCCAGCGGTTAGAATCTTTGTCTTCTTGACATTGAGCCTCAATCCATATTGTAGGCTGCAGTCCTTGACACTCTGCAGCAAGCGCTTCAGGTCCTCCTCAGTTTCAGCAAGCAGGGTAGGGTTGTGTCATCCGCAAAACGCAGGTTGTTGATAAATCGTCCACCAATCTTGACCCCATATTTCTCCTCATAGAGCCCAGCCTCCCGGATAATCTGTTCTGCATATAGGTTGAAAAGGTATGGAGATAGGATGCATCCCTGGCGTACGCCCTTCCCAATTTTGAACCATGCAGTGTTCCCTTGCTCTGTTCTGACGACTGCCTCCTGGTCCAAGCATAAGTTTCGCATTAGAATGATCAAGTGTTCTGGGATTCCCATTCTTCTCAGAGTCAACCATAGTTTGTTATGATCTACACAGTCAAATGCCTTTCCATAGTCAATGAAACACAGATAGACACTCCTCTGGTATTCCCTGCTTTCAGCCAAGATCCATCTAACATCAGCTACAATATCTCTAGTACGACGACCCCTTATAAAGGGCAACACACACAGACACAGGTACACGTTTGCATGTACAGGGGTGCTCCGGGCCCCAGGGGTACATGCTGGTTTCCAGAGCACACTAGTGCATAGCTACACAAACAAACACATACCTTACACAGAATATCCAGACATGTGTGCAAGTGGCCCATGCAGCAGTGAGTGTGCACACACAATCCCAGGTACAAAGTCAGGTTCCAGAACACACACTCAGACCCATAATGTGCCTTCCAGGGCACATTCAGCACAACCACACACATACAGCTCAGGGCACAGAGACTCCTTCCCAAGTACAGACACAGATGCATAAAGTCTCACACAGGTGAAAAGCACCCCTTGTATTGTGTGTCTAATTTGGGCATCTGGAAGACATTCATGGGCTTGGGGATTCTCAGACCTTGCCCATACCACATCAAAGGTGCATCTGAGATTCTGACTCCCAGAGGGGAGAGGAGAGAGGCAGAATCCAAGGACTTGGAGACAGTAGAGGGGCCAATGCTCCTCGCATTATCCTAAAGGCCAGTAGGCTCTGTCCAACCCTAATTCCATTAGCCCCGGGTTAACTATGACCCTAAACCTCAGCCTGAGTTCTGAGCTTGACCTTGAACTGACTTCAGTTCAGCCCTCAAAGGGAAGCCCTCAGATGCCAAAAGGAAGAGCTAGGCCCTGAGGGGAGCCTATGGTCACTCAGGGAACCCTTGACTTGACCAGATGTGCCTCTTTGCAAAGGATGCTACACCACCAGTCATCGGACTCCAGAGCGATATCTCAAAAGGCACAGTCTGCTCCTGAAGGTCATGCCCTGTCCTGCACAGACAGACAGAGCCCATGGGCAGAAGGGAGAGCCTGAGCTGGCCATGTTTCCAGACCCACTCATGACCTCTGGATCCCCTCAGGGATATCTCCATGGTCCTGCATCCCACAGCTGCCCTGGCCACAGCTGGCACCCACTTGCCTCTACCCAGTAGGAACTTCCTAATTGCTCCCAAACTCTCTTCCACCTCGGGTGCCAGCGCAGCCCGTCCCCTCCCGCAAGCTCCCATTGTTCTGTCCAGCCAGACTCAGCTGAAGCCTGTGACAGTTGCAGCCAAAGGACAAGTAATATCTCTCATGCTTTCAAATGTGTTGAGTCTTCACTATGTGCCCCACGTGCTGTGCACACTTCACACTGAAATCATCAAACCAGTAATCAGACGTCATCCCCGTTACTCTTGCCATATTAGTAAAGGAAGACATTGGAGCCAGAGAAGTGAAGCAGTTGCATAAGGTTACACAGCTAAGCGCCAGAGCCGGGGTTTGAATCCAGCCATTCTGTCCCCAGAGTCCATGGTCTTAATCATCATGCAGACTCAGGTCTGTCTGCCAGAGCCTCACAGCTGGGCTAAGAAATAGACCCCTTCCCCCAGTTGTCTACAGATGTCAGTAAGGCAGGGCTGAGACACTCAGAGGGACAGACTCACAGAGGCTGCTCTGTTCAGAAAAGGCTTCCTGGAGGAGGTGGACAGATGTGGGGAGGTACTTGACAGCATGGTCAAATGGAAACAAGATACATACAGGTTCCCATACCAGGCCAGCCCAGGCTGGAGTCTGGGCCTGACCCTCATTTATTCTGAGGCAGATTTTTCTGTTCTGGAGCCTTTAGTATCCTTGACTCTATGTGTATTGGTGTTGTCATGTAGTCGACTCTGACTCAGGGCAGCTCTATGGCTGTCAAAACAAACCCCAAACCATCCTGGGCCAGCTTCCTGTGCTCCCCTGAGCCTGGACCTACTGCTGCAGTCACGGCATCCAGCCAGTTCACAGAAGACTCTTCTCCTTCACTACTTTTCCAAGCGGGGTGTCCTTCCCCAGGGACTGGCCTCTCCTGGTACCACACCCAAAGTGTGTGAGACAAATTCTCACCACCCTTATTTCCAAGAAACCCGCTGGCTACACTGCCTCCAAAACAGATTTGTTTGTTCTTTTGGCAGTCCGTGGAACATCCCAAATTCTTCACCAACAACTCAATTCAAATTCATTACTACTTCTTCTACAGGCGTCCTTATTCCCTGTACAACTTTCACATACATAGGAAGCAACTGAAAGAACTGTGGCTTGGCTCAAGTGAAATTTAGTGAAGTGACATCCCTGGATTGAACCAGAGGGGTTAAACTATGCAAAGCACTGAGGGCAATGCCTGCCACTCAGAAGAGACCACTGTTGTCATTGTTGTGACCTGTTCTCACTCTTATCTAAGGAATAAGGGAGGTGAGGAAGGCCTGACACACAGGTGCTTTGTGCCTGGGGGGCAACTGGGGGCCTTAGGGAGGATGGTGTGGGAGAGTAGCCGCCCAAGCCCCTCCAAGGACAGTGGTGCTGAGACCCAGCTTAGCAGAAAGCTCCTGGTTCATCTCTGCCCTTTCTCCCATTGCCTCCTCCCGGTGGTCTCCAGGCTTTTCCTGAGCGGCTTGAATGGTACGGCAGGACGCCAGAGCGGCCTGTTCATGCAGGGCGTCAACTTCAGCACCCGAGATGCTGACAATGACATCTGTCACTGCCACTGCGCCCAGTTACTGTCCGGAGGTAAGTGAGAGTGGGTGGCGCCTTGTGCATTGCCTCCTAGAACCCGTGGGAGTGGGCGCAGGCTAGGACCTTGTCCACTAGCAGGCTCACCTGGCCCACCTGTGCCTGTCCCGACCAGGTCCTTGGTGACCCCTCTGGATTTTTGCCTCCCTAGAATGCCAATACCACCAGCTTTCCTCAGAGATCAAGCTTTAAGAACACTGTGCAGGGCGCCAGCGGGAGCGTTAGGAAGGCACAGTGGCTGATGGACCACTCACCTCCCAAGGAGCAGGACAGATGAGATCTGGTTGGAGAGCAGGGGTAGCAGTACCCCCCCTCCCCCCCCAGTGCTGAGGAAATGAGGTCCTAAAGAGGAGGAGGAAGATGAGCAAGAAAGAGCCTGAAGGGGAGGGAAATAGGAGGAGAGACAGCTGAGGTGAAGAGATAGGGATTGATGGAGACAGAGAAAGAAGCTGACATAGGAAAGAGAGAGAACTACACGGAGACAGAAGACAGAGGGGGAGCAATGGAGAGAACCAAGGAGACCAGAAGACAAAGAGGAATGGGCGTGTTTTTACGAGGTGTGGGCGTGGTTTGTGAGCCTCAAGGCCACAGAGACTCAAGATGGGGGGTGGGGGGGCGGAGAGGGAGTCCAGGAGAGAGAGGCAAGGATAGAGACCAGCGAGAGATTTAACCCAGTGTGTGAGAGACTAGACTGGTGGGAACAGCGTGATGGAGACCAAGCTAG
Source organism: Elephantulus edwardii (assembly GCF_000299155.1). Classification (NCBI taxonomy): domain Eukaryota; kingdom Metazoa; phylum Chordata; class Mammalia; order Macroscelidea; family Macroscelididae; genus Elephantulus; species Elephantulus edwardii. Next base: position 3,124,631 of record NW_006399765.1, read on the forward strand.
GGAGCTGCTGAGGCAGGACAAGAAGACAGGGACGCACAAGCATGGAGAGTCTAGGAGGACAGCCCAGTGCGGCCCTGGGGAGGACCCAGGCTGAGCAGAGAGTCTGGGAACCTTCCCTCAGCCCACCATCTGATCCCACTTTAGCTCCTTCCAGCTGACTTCCTTTCTCCTCCCACCAGGATGGTGGTTTGATGCCTGCGGCGGCTCCAACCTCAATGGCGTCTACTACACCTTCAACTACCACTTGAACAAGCTCAATGGCATCCGCTGGCAGTACTACAAGGGCCCCAGCTACTCGCTGCGTGCCACGCGCATGATGATACGGCCTGTGGGGGTCTAGTGGGCAGTGCATCACGGACCACAGAGGAGAAAGGCCTGGTGCCCGCAGGCCACTGGACAACACGGTACACAGCTCAGGGTCTTGTCCTGGACACCTTGGACTTCCTGAGCCAGGCTTCCTCTCCCAGAAGTCCAGAAGAGTCAGCATCCATCCTATCTTTTGCAAGTTGTGAAATGGTGGGGCTTGAGGGACCCTGCATCTCCTTCAATCCTCCTGCCTCCTACCAGCATGAAGATGACAACACTCTGAAGGAACTGAGAATAGACGCCTCTCTGCTCCTCAAATGAATGTGTGACTAGTGATGGAATTTCAGGCCGATGGGGGCAAGATATTTGCGGGAAGCAGCTGCCCGGATGGGGGCTCCAATTGGTTCTGGGTTCAGTGGGGAGACCTTTTCTTGGGATAAGTCTACATTGAGCTTTCCCAGCCTTGTGATGCTCTTGAACTTTCTTTTCAAGGCTGACAAAACAGCAAGAACCCCCCCCTCAAAAAAATGGGTACCAGGACCCACTCCCCCACTAACACCAGCCTGCCCCTAAACCTAGCCTCTGGGGTTCAGACTGGGTACAGGGGTTTCAGAAGACCCAGGAGGGCTTCCTCCATTCCTGCTTGTTCTTGAGTATTTCACAGGGGCTGACTAGGGCTTGCACTAAGGCTCCCCCTAAAAGTACCTGGAGACAATTGAAAAAGGGAAATGTGCATTAAACCAAAGTAAACAGGCTTTCTTACCTGAAGGACTTGTCAGAACCTTTACTGGGGTCGTGTGCACTGAGACTGTCCACCACAGGGCTCGAGTGGACAACTGTATCCAGACATTAAAGAAACAAACTCCAAATCAACAGACTCATTGCTGTCCAGTTAGAACCGAGGCTGACCCTCCAGTCTCTGCTCAGCCTGAGTCTCCGAGGCTCTAAATCTCGGAGGAGATTGCCCAACTTTCTCCCCTGGAGCCACTAGTGGACTCAAAGCCCCAGAGAGGCACATGTGCCTTAGCAGCGTGACTCCCTGAAGGACACACCACCAAAGCCGCCTTCATCCAACAAACTTGCCTGAACATCTTCCGGTATCTCTTCAGGCTATGGCTGCCGTTGGAACAGCTGGTCCTCTCTGGTCATTTCAGGGTGTTCCAGGGGAACTCCCACCCCTCATGTCACGCCATGCTCATAGTGACAGCCTCTAGAAACAACCGAAAGGGACATATGGGCCGAAACACACACACCTCATCCCCGAGACGAGTTCTAAGGCTCCGTTTCCCTGTCTGTGCAGTGCACAGGTGTCTACCAAGACTCCTTCCAGCCCCAGGAAGCGAGTTCTCAGCGTGGGGTGCCCTCCGAACACTCAGCCAGGCTCAAGTGTAGGGACTTTTGGGGACTCTTCACCTTGGGCAAGATACCAACTGCAGGACTAGGCTCTGTCTTCAGAAAGGCTCTTGGATAAGATTTGGTCATCTGAGAGGGATACCTGCATCCCACCTCTCCTGTCCCAACCCCTGAACCTGTCAACCTTTTCCTCAAAGAGAGAAATGCCCAGACTTTGAAGGAAATACTTTCTCCCTTGGTGACCCAAAGGGTATGGTGTCCAAGGGTGGCAATTCAGGCAGGACAGAGAGCGTGTTTCATGGGCTGGTTGCTGTCCACAAAGCTCAAATTGCCTCACACAGCATCTGTCAGGTGCAGGGCCAAGCTGCGGGTAGACAGGGCACACGAGCCTGCTCCAGCTCTGAGAATAAGGCCAGCAGTTCTGCCTCCATTGTCACATCTATTATCAAAGCCTCAGTTGTCTTGTCTGTGCAGTGGGATGGTAATCCTTCCTTCAGGACTGTGGTGAAGAGGAAGGAGGTGAGGTATAGAACCTTCTGAACAGGGCCTGGTCTGAAGCAGGTACCTAATAAATGAACTTGAAGGGGTGGCTGGTGAGGAGAACGCTCCCAGCACATACTGTCTCCTCTCCTGACCTGGGGGCGGGAAACGCGTTTTAGCTTTGTATCCGCAGGGTTTTATTTTTGTACCATAGGGCATATAGGCTGACTGTGGACTGAACAGAAGAGGGAGAAGCCGTGGGCCCACAGACAGAGCTTTCTGGGAAGAGAAGGCACAAATACCACTTGTTCTTCCTGTATCCAGTTTCCGGTGAGACCAGGAAGCTGGTTTGGGTTCCCCTCAGACACCACTCCTTAAATATTCACCCAGCCTTCTAACTTTCCTTCCTCCACCATCCCAGGTCCTTAGGTGCAACATAGAAAACTTGTCGTCGGAATAAGTAGACCCATCGCTAGGAAGGCTGGGGGTGGATTCAGTCAGGTTCAGTGAGATCCGGGGGCTCAGCTGCAACCGTGCTCCTTGGCCTGGCCTGTCACCCGTCATGCTGGCTTTGTTCTCTGTCAGGTTCTTTTCTGACAGAATGACGCCAGCTCACGTCCTCCTCCCAGCCCGGCATCCCTCAGAAAAGGCTCACTGACCCACAGGCTCCTTCTGATCAGCCAGGACCAGCCCTGTGTCGGTCCCTACACTTAACACTAGACCTGGGTCACATGCCTGAAACCAGGGGGGGGGGGCAGTCGTACTCAAGTCATGGGAACCGGAAGTGGGGAAACTGAGGCACTGTCTTCGAGAGGAGGGAAGGCTGAGCAGGCAAGAAGAGAAGCTTGTTCACTCTCTCTCCTCCCATCTCTCTGACTCCCATCTTCTTTCTACCTCTAGCCCCTCCCTCTGCGTTCCTACCCCCAAAGCTGAGCTGTAGACTCCAGCTCACCCCAAGGTTTCTGCCGACTCCCAAGGGCACCCGTGTGACGATGCCAGATCCTGGTTCACAGTCAGGTTTTACACAACCCCCTGGAGCAGAGCCCTACCCCTCACTGAGCCTCAGTTTCCTCATCTGTGAAAGAAGAAGGAGGCATCTGTTGACCTCTTGTTATTGTTGTTTTTATGTGCCGTCGAGTTGCTTGTGACTCATAGCAACCCTATGTACAACAGCCCGAAACCCTGCTCTGTCCTGTGCCAATCGCACTGTCTCCATCCAACACACCTACCCCGATTACCCCAGTCACTGAATGAATCCACCTCATTGAGGGTCTTTCTCTCCTGTGCTGTCCCTTCACCCTCCCAAGTATGATGTCCTTCTCCAAGAACTGGTCCCTCCTTGCAACATTCCCAAAATATGTCAGATGAAGCCTCAGAATCGTTGCCTCCAAGGAGCAGCCCAGTTTAACCCTCTCCAGGATGAACCTGTTTGTTTTCTTAGCAGTCCATGGTAAGTGCAGTTAAGTCGGAATTGACCCATAGCTGACCCTCCAGTGTAAATCACTTCAAAGGGGATTACCCATCTTTCTTTTGTGGGGCAGCTGGTGGATTCAAACTATGTGCATTTGGGTTGGCAGCACAGGACCTAACCACTAGGCCACCAGAAAGCCCTCATGAACATCGATGGCTGCAGACAAGACCAGCCATTGAACACTGGGCGGCAGCAGCATTCTGGGGGGAGAGGATGTGATTAATGTGACTTGGGGTCTAGCCTGTGTTTCCTGGGGAACCACAAATCTCAGGAACTGACTTCTGGTGTACCTATATCTGTAGGTTCCTGGGCAGAATCCCTCCCATACCTCTCTCTCCCCCCATATCAGATGAGCTTTCCCCTCATGTTGATGGTGATGAAATTGGAGCTCAGAGAGAGAAGGGTCTCATCTAAGGAGGCACAGCCAGATATCAGTGCCCCACCGCCAGCATGCCTGCACTGATGCAATACCGCCCTCTAGGAGAGCTTTCTCGGGACCTCCACATTCACTACAGAAGTTTTGGGCTGTTGCCCCCTCCACCTGTACCCAGAGCTGAAGGTGTGTGCTCACTGGTCCCCCAAAACCAGCCCACCCTTTCCTTGGTAGTCAGATGGGCAGAACACACTGTTCTTGAGAGTTCTGCAGAGAAGTAAAATGCTCCCAACAAAGACAATTTGAGCACGAGGGGAGCAAGTTCATGTGCAAACCCTGGAGACTATGTGAACTCTGGAGACCGGTGAGGAGGAGGAAACCCTGTCGGGGAAGAGGTAGCCACATCAGGATGGCCAGGAGACCTGAGCTTTTCTCACCAGGGTTTTTTCCCTCCATGTCTGCACATGTCTTTCACCTCCCTAGTTAAAGATGCTCCAGAAAGCTAACTGTGTTACCATGGCAACACCAGCATCTTTTAATGGAGCAGCCTTTCAGAGAATGGAATCTTTTGCCTGGTTTTCTTGCCTTAGATTGCCATGATGCTTTACAGCTCAGGTCCCGCTGCATCCTGGATGCAGAGAGGCCTAAAGGCCCCAGAGTCCGATCTCCTCCAGCCTCCCTTTTCTCATTTGCAGAAAGGGGAGACTGGCCCTCTTATTTGCAAGAAGGGGAGACTGGGCCCTGGGTCACAGGGAATCTCGAGCGTTCACTTTGCTGGTGGACATCTAGGCCTGGCACATCACCGGTGTTTACTCATTCACTCAAATTTACTTGTTCACTTAGCAAGTGTGTGTTGAGGATCCAGTGAGGCCAAGGTTGAGGGTTGAGGACAGAGCCGTAAACAAAGACACACACCCACAGTCCTGCACTCACAGACCTTGACACACTTGGGGGAGAGAGTAGCAAAACAAAATGAACACATTCATTTCAACACTGCAAACAAAGACATTGTTGGTGTTGATGTGAGGCGCCTTGAAGTCAACGCTGGTGCACAGCAATCCTCTAACAGCAAGTGTGACTCTCGTCCTATCCTGAGCCATCCGAGCCTTCTCTGATATGCTTGAGCTCGTTGTTACAGTCACTGTGTCAGTTCATCTCGTGGAGGGTCTTCCTCTCTTTCTCTGACCCTCCTCCTTTCCCAGCAGGATGTCTTTTTCCAAAGACTGGCCCCTCCTAACAGCATGCCCAAGTACGTGAGATGAACTTCCACCATCCCTGACTCTTAGGAGCATGCTGGTTGTACTTCCACCATCCCTGACTCTAAGGAGCATGCTAGTTGGACGTCCTCCTAGGAATAAGAGAATTACAGAGGGTCCAACTTGGCTCCAAGGGTCAAGGAAGGGCTCTGTGAAGCCATGATGTGAAATGGAGACCTGAAAAGCAAAAAAGAGGTGACCAGATGAAGAGCTGTGGGACAGAAACAGCAAGTGCAAAGGCCCTCGGGTGGTCTCAAGGGCAGTTTATCTGACAGTCTACAAGAAGGAAGGCATAATGAGAGGACAGGGAGCAAGGAGGAAAGGGGCAGGAGAATAAGCCTTCTGGTCCCTGAGTACCTGCATTAGAGACAATGCCAGCCAGGGGCTGGGGAAGAAGAGATGGAACAGGAGGCGCAGGATCCAGCCACCCCTTAACCTGCCTCACTGTGGCGGGGGCACCGGGTTGTAAAATGCACGAGAGGAATCACCACACACACACCCCAAGAATCACTCTCCCTCCCCCCAAGAATCATCCAGATCCTATTACTGAGATTAATCCCAGTCAAGAGTCTGTTGAGAGGTCCAGAAAGAGGAAGAGAAAATAGCATCTCTGCTTTCAGACTAAACGGTGAGTTAAGAGTGCCTCTTACACGGGGACCAGCAGGGGGGATTGGGCGGGAATAATGGGCATCAACACACACCATCTCACCCAATCTTGTTGCTTGGTGCTGTGAAATAGTTTCCAACCCATAGCAGCCGACAGAATAACACACCACGCCACCCTCACAATCGATGCAGTGGTTGAGATCCTGTCAGGACCACAGCAGTCAAGGCCAGGCTGTGTCTGCAAACCACAGAATTTAATCGCCTCCCCCTTCTCTCCTCATCTGTAAAATGGGAGTAAGCAACCCAGTGCTGTTTGCATCACAGGATTGCTGAGGCTCAAATAAGGTCATCTCCTCCCTCAATGATTTCTTGAATGTCTGCTGTTTACCAGCTAGGATGGAGGCGTGAAGGGGACAGCGCGGACGCCTGCTAAAGTGTTCACTACCGGGGGTGGGTGGGAGGACCCAGAAGTTAAACCACAAAGAGCACAGTGAGTGGGAGATGGGGACTGGGCAATGCTGCTGGAGTCCAAGCACAGGCTTAGTTGGAGAAGGCATCGCTGAAATATGAAGAGCAGTTGCATCAGAGGAAAAGAGGGTTTCAGGCAGAGGAATAAACCCTTGCAAAGGCTCAGGGGCTCAAAGAACCTTCTAAGAGTGCAGAAGAGAAAGATGCAAGAGTCCTGCCAGCAACGGGAGCAGACAGGGTGTCAGGTACCAGACACAGAGGAGTCACAGCCAGAGAGGTCAAAGTAGGCCCGATCCTGTGGCCATGAGCCGTGGGACCCTAGGCCAGTGACTTCCCCTCCAGGGAAACAGGAGGATACAAAGCTTTAGAGTAAAATCTACCAGCTGCTCAGGTAAAGCCTGGCCAGTGTTGTTGCTGTTGTTAAGTGCCATCAAGTCGAGTAAAACTCATAGCAATCCTATGAACAATAGATCTCAACCTTGTCCTGTGCCATCCTCCTCATCTCCAACATACTCAAGCGCATTACCACAGTCACTGTGTTAGTCCACCTCATTGAGGGTCCTCCTGTCTTTCTCCTCCCCTTCACCTTTCCAAGTGCAATGTCTCTTTCTTAACAACAGGCCCAAAGTACGTGAGATGAAGCTTTGCCCTCCTTGTCTCTAAGGAGCACTATGGCTGGCCTGACCGGACACCTGTCTGTAAATGGTGGTCACTTTTATTCTCAGTATGTTGTTGGTGGTGTTGTTAGCATTCTGGGTTCTAACTATGACAGAAGTAAACGGCTGTAGAAAATATAAGCCTATAGTGGAAACATCAAGAAGAAAATGAGTATGAACGGAAAAGAGGGCTCATTGCAGGGGGCATCTGGGTAGGTTTTGGGGTGCTGGGAGAGTTGGTTTCTTGACCTAGGTGAGAGTTACTTATATTTAAATTTTGACAATTCATCAAGCTGTATCTTTATTGGAACACTTTGCTCTATGTGTGTTGGAGCCTCTGGACAGCATGAACATTGAGGTAAGCGGTTTATGTTTAGTTAAGCACAAACTGCAAATGAAAGGTTGTGTTCACCAGAGGAGGCTTGGAAGAAAGGCCTGGCAACTTAATTTCAAAAGATCAACCATTGAAAACTGTGTAGCTGTTCTACTCACACATATGGAACAACGGGCCAATAACTCATTGTCATCAATTTGGAACAGACTCCTTCCTGGCTGACCCTCCAGCAGGTTTTCAGAGGAGGAGATTATCCATCTTTTTCTCATGGAGCAGCTGGTGGGTTTGAACCATCTCCCTTTGGGTTGGCAGTCCAACTCCTTAACCCCTAGGCCACCGCACCTCCCTCACACACATGGAGTCGGAGTTAACTGTACAAAAACTAGTCTGGTTTGTTGGTTCTCTATGTGTGTATATTACATTATTATAAAATTATATTATAAACAGTTCTTAAAAGACAACCTAAAATACTTATTATAAAAGCTTGGATGAGCATTTATACATATACCAATATAATGTAAATACAAAGAAAGCCATTTAGGAGGAATTCTGAGATAACAATATTACATATGCTTTGTTTACCTTTGACCCGGAAATCTTAATTTCTAGGAATTCAGCCTGAGTATACACAAGGTCATTTATTGTAGTATCATTTGTATTATAAAACATAGCACAGAGCTGTAATCATTAACCCAGAGGGTGCAGCCTGAGTGCTCTTCGAAGGCAAGAATGATGAGGCTTCACCTCACATACTTTGGGCATGTTGCTAGGAGGCGCTATTTCTTGGAGAGGGACATGATGCTGGGAAGGGTGGGGGGTCGGCGAAGGAAGAGAAGACCCTCAACCGGGTGGATAGATGTGGTGACTGCTGCCATGGGCTCTTGTGTGCCAGGATGTGTGAGGACGACACAGGATAGAACAGGATTCAGATCTTTTGTTCATAGGTCACTACGAGTCATACTCAATTGAATGGCCCCTAACAACAACAGCGTGGCACAGACACAAAGATTAACAAATGATCACAAAGAATCCATGTGATACATTTGTATGCTTTTTACTGATACTGTTTACCATAGGGAAGGGAGCCCTGGTGACCTAATGAGTAAGGAACTGCATTGCCATCTCAAAGGCAAGCAGTTCAAATCCACCAACTGCTCCATGGGAGAAAGATGCGCAATCTCCTTTTAGGAAACTTGTTGTTGTTATTGTTAGGTGCCGTCAAGTTGCACACAACTGATAGCAACCCTAAGAATATAAAATCTGAACCCTGTCCTATCCTACACCGTCCTTATCCCTGACACACTTGAGCCCATTGCCACAGTCACTGTATCACTCCATCTGTCCAAGGGGTCTTCCTCTTTGGCTGACCCTCCACCTTTTCAAACAGGAATAGCCTCTCCTAACAGCACACCCAAAGTATGTGAGACAAAGCTTCACCATCCTTGCCTCGAAGGAGAACTCCCGTTGCCACTTTTTCTAAGACATATCTGTTCTCTTGGCAGTCCATGGAATATGCAGTACTCTCCTCCAACACCGGAACTCAAAGGCATTGATTCTTCTTCTGTCATTCTTACTCATTGTCCAGCTTTCAAATGCATAGCAAGCAATTGAGAAGACCAGGGTCTGGATCAGGTGCACTTGAAAAAACCATGGCTTTAATCAGATGCACCTTAGTCTTTAAACTGACAACATTACTCTTCAGGACATTGGAGAGGTTCCTGACAGCAGCTTTGCCCAAGGCAATACATCTTCTGATCGCCTGACTGCTGGTACCCAGGATGTTGATTGTGGATCTTAGTAAGATGAAATTGTTGAAAATGTCATCTTGACAAGCAATTTATGCCTTTGAAAACCCACTGGAGGGTCAAGTAAGAGTCAGTTTTCAGCACTGAACAACAACTAATCTTGGAGAAGAAAACAACTATTCGTCAGAATTGGTGGATTTAGGGAAAGTTAAGCAGAGTTGCTATCAGAGGGATCCTTTTAGTCAATTGGCTCCAGGTCCCCTGAGGGGGGTGCAGAGGAGGACGGTGGGGGGTGGAGGATTGGCTTCCCACAAGACATCATCCCCACAGACAGCCTGGCTGAGGGGCTGAGGTCTCAGATGTTCACCGGTCAGTGGATGTTTCCTGGGGGAAGGGTTCACCATAGGAACTGTCTCCTCTTTATTCCCCAGTCCCTCCCCTTACCCTCGAGGTCCGAGTCCCACACGCAGCCTCATCAGACCAGCAGCTGTGCTCAGGGGCCAGGCTTGTCCTCAGACCCCTCCTTTGCCTGATGTCTCTCGCACCCCGGCCTGACCTCTCAAACCCCCCTGCCCTGCCCCAGCTCAGCCTTTCAGCCTTCCAGGCCCAGAGGACCAGGGCAAGCTATTCATCCAAACAGCCCTAGTCATCAGACAGAAGGCCAGAGCGGACAAGCATGAAGGGTTCACTTTTAAACACACACGCTTCACACACACCCACACACAATTTTCAAATTCTTATGAAAACCTCATTAACACCTCTCCCCAGCAGATTCTGAGAGAGCAGCCTGCGAAACACCGATTCAGAGCAAAGAGCACACAGCCTTTGCTTGGATCTGGCACAGGTCCCAATGTTGCCGTGAAGGCGAAGCATGACCCTTGGACAAGTCCCTGCTTCTCCACAGACCTACGTTTGCTCAGGCCTCAAAGGGGATGCTGATACTACTGCCAAGTCCAACAGTTTCAAAATAGGCACAGATTCTGTGGGCTGTAAAGTGCTCAAGGACCCAAGGTTGCTCTGGGAGACACTGCCTACTAATAATATAGATGAGTTTCCTACTCCAGGGGGACCCCCTCCCGTCCCCGCCAGGACTTGGAGTTGGAGGCTCGGGACCTCTCCTGGGTCTGCTTTATCCCTGCTGTGTGTCCTTCATAAAGTTTTTCCCCTTAGCTGGGCTCAGTTTTCCCAACTCAGTGGCACACACAACAACAATGTGTATACAGCCACAAAGATTTATATATCTATGCAAATGCTTAGATAGGTGGATAGAGAGAGACAGAAAGATACTCACATATACATGTTGTTGTTGTTAGATGCTGTCAAGTATAACTCATAGTAACCCTGTGGACAACAGATCTGAACCTTGCCCTGTTGTGTGACATCCTCACCATCTCTGACATACTTGAGCCCATCGCTGCAGTCACTATGTCAATCCACTTGGTTGGGGGTCTTCCTCTCTTTCACCAACCCTCCATCTTCCCAAGCATGACATCCCTCTCCAGGAAATAGCCTCTCCTAGCAAAATGCCCAGAGTATATGAGATGAAATTTTACCATCTTTGCCTCCAAGGAGCACTCTGGCTGCACCTTTTCCAAGACATATCTGTTTGTCCTTTTGGAAGTCCACGGGATGTTCAGGACTCTCCTCCAACATCAGAGTTCAAAGGCATCAATTATCCTTCTGTCATCCTTATTCACTTCACTGTCCAGCTCTCAGCAGCGCAGCAAGTGATTGAAAAGACCATGGCCCGAACAGGGTGCATCTTAGCCCTCAAACTAATGTAAAACCCACCAAATGAAACACACTGACATTGAGTCCATTCCAGCCTCCCTGCCTTTCTTTCACAGACCAGCTGGTAGGTTCCAACCACTGACTTTTTAGTTAGTAGCTAAGCACCTCACACCTGCATCACTAGGGCTCCTTCACATGCACATCCTTATACACATATATATGCCTGTTGTTGTTGTTGTTGTTGAGTACCGTCGAGACGGAGCTGACCCATAGTTGACCCCAATGGGTTTTCAGAGGCAGTTTCTCAGAGATTGCCTGTTTTTCTTGAACAAAGAATCTGGTGGATTCGAATTGCATGCCTTTGGGATCGTAGCACAGCTCCTTGCCATTAGGCCACCAGTGCTCCCTATGTATATGCCTGTTGTTGTTGTTGTTGATTGCTATCGAGTCAAGTATGACTCATAGAGACCCTACAAACAAAAGGCCTAAAGCCTTTCTAGAACTATGGACATTTCTCAAAGTTCATGGAGTTTCCAGAGGCACGTTGTTTAGGAACATACATATATATTCACACATGTATGTTTTGGATGTTTTTGTTGGTGTTCCCAAGACAGACTCTTAACTATTCAGCCTTCAGAAGTCAGGTTAAGTCCTTGAAATGTGGCCATGGGGACGTCATAGTGACGGCGAGCCTTGCTTGTATACATGACATGCTTTCCTATAACCCAGGGATCCTTTTTGTCCAACATCAGACTGCAGGTGGCTGGTAGAGCTGGACCTTCCCTCTCCCAGAGGGTTTCAGACTCAGCTCTGGCTCCTGTACCCATGGGCCATGTTCTGCCTGTGGGGTGAAGGCTTTGCCGCCCTCCTGATCTCCCAGCCAAGCCTCGTGGGAGCCTGCGAGCTGGCTGCCTTAGAAGCTGGGGCCTCAGTGGGTAGTCAAAACTCGACTCTCTGGGGGGCCTGTGCTAGTAGGAGGAAGACCTGGCAGAAAAGACTGGCCCTGAGGCCTCCTGGTAGATGAGAGCCTGGGGCAGGAAGCGCTGCAGAGGCTGGGGCATTCTGTCCAGTGGTGCACTCAGGCAGAAACCAAATCAAGTCCAAAGTTGGACGTGGCTCTCTGTTGTTATTGTTGTTAGGTGCCATGGAGTCGAGTACGACTCATAACAACCCTATGAACAAAATATCTCAGCCCTATTGTATCCTGCGCCATCCTCACACTTCCTGACACGCAAGAGCCCATTGCAGCGTTCACCATGTCAATCCCCCTGGTTGAGGGTCTGCCTCTCCTTCGCTGGCCCTCTACCTTTCCAAGCCTCACGTACTACAGCTGCATCCTCTCTAAGACATAGCTGCTGGTTCTCCTGGCTCTCTAGGCCTCAGTTTTCCCACCTGAGACATTGAGTTCAATAGCTGCTAAACTCAACACTAAGCTCGCTGGTGCTCAGTTGATTCTATCTCAAAACAATCCTATAGGATGGAACAGACCCTCCCCAGGGGTATAAGGCTGCAGAACCACAGTGTCTCAGTCTCACCTTTCTCTCACAGAGTGACCTATGAGTTCAGGGCCCCTAGTGGTTGCTAAGGACCCTTTTCTGTAGTATAGGCACTAGGTTGTCCATACTAGTTATTTGTTGATTGGTAGTAAATGGCCATGAACTTTCTCACTTGAAACAACACTCACATGTTAGTTCCCAATTTGTGCAGGACAGAGGTCCAGGCACAGCATGGCGAGGTCTCTGCTCTGGTACCCTCTGGCTGAGATCAAGGCCCCAGAGCTCAGGGTCCTCTTCCAGGCTCTCTCAGGTTGGCGGAATTCAGCTTTTTCCGGGGTCACACTGAGATCCCTATTCTCTGCTACTGTTATTTTGGGGGTCAGCCTCGGCTCATAGGCCCCTCTCTCAGGGAGAAGGTGGCCTTCATGGTCGTTTCCCTCACACCCACGTGCTGATCCTCAAATCCTGCTGGTCTACCACTGAGCAGATCCAGACTCTACAGCCGGCCTCCCTGGAATGTTCTAGAAGCCTCCTCACCAGCCTCTTTACCTCTGTCTTCCCGGTCCTGTTGCTCCTTCTCCACTCCCTGGCAGATATTACATATCTGGTTCCTTCTCAACACTCAGATACACAGAAAGTGGGTTTAAAAGATCCTCAAACAATCAGCCAGAAAAGAGAATCATAAGCTCAGTTCATTGTAACTTGAGGGAAATCTGTACATAAACGTTCACAACAGCAGCTCAGAGCAGAAACAATTCAAATGTCCATTACAGGGCAAAAGAGAGAAGAGTGTCTACACACCAGGATCTACTCAGTAACCCAAGAAAACAAACTACTGGCACACACAATAGGACAGATGCAACTGAGGTGCTGTGTGCTGGAAGAAGCCCGATGTGTGATTTTATTTGTATGAATTCTAGAAAAAGACAAGACTAAGAAAAGCCATGGGTGGTTTCTTAAGTGGGAAGTGCAGTGGGTGTCGAGTAATGACATCAAATGAGCATGATCAAACATAATAAAAAAACATAGAAACACTCTAAACATCTTGTTGTTGTTGTTTACAGTCAAGTAGGAACTGACCCACAGCTGGCCCTCCAGTGGGTTTTCAGAAGCAGTTAATTGCATGGGAGGAGACTGCCCATCTTTCCCCTGCAGGGCAGCTGGTAGATTCGAACCACATCCCTTTGGGATTGTAACGCAGTTTATTACCACTAAGCCACCATTGCTCACTGTGTGTAGTGGCAAATATATCAGTATCTACAACTGTCAAAACTCATTAAACTATACGCCTAAATGGGTTAATTCTATCATCTATCAATTATACTTCAATCAAAATGTAGTCTTTCCCCCCCCCACACCCCAAATGTAGACATTGCAAAATGTTGTGCTTTTGATTCCCTTCACTGCTCCTTGTTGAGTGCACTCGCTCTGCTGTCACAGTGCGCAGGGAGTTAGAGGTCACGCCTCTGTGGTGGTTCACATTCACAGCCCCTCCTTGGGAGAAAGACCGGCAGTCTCCTCCCCTGCGATGCACAGCCTGCAGACCCACTGGCGGGTCAGCCGTGGGCAGGTTCTCACCTGACGACAATGAGTGAGTGAGCCCTCCTCATTTCCTCTTAGGCACTCTCACCAGCTGACCCCCATCACCTGTCTCCCCACTGGAATGGGATCCCTATGGGGGCAGCAACTTCACTTCTTTTCGCCTCTGTACCTTCAATGCATAGAGCAGCACTTGAAATGTTCAAAAAGAACATCATGGCTCAAAAAACAGAGGGTCAGAGATGCCTCAGGTACACCAGTCGCCAAGATGGCCCAGAGCAGGTGACAACGTTTCATTCTGCTGCACAAGAGAAGCCATAAGCTGGACTCGCTGGCAACTGACAACAAGGTGCTCGATGAATATTTGATGAATGAATGAATGAATGAATGAATGCATAACTTCATTCTCTGAAGGCTCAGAGTAAATTGCTGGGGACAACTCTTTGGAAGTGTCCATACGCCCACCAGGAGGCTGGACTCCAACGTCAGACCGGTAGGGCCTGAGGAACGTGGGAAGTGCCAGCATTCTTCTAGGCCCATGTCATTGCGCAGGCATTTGGACGCCACCATTCCTGAGGTTTTTAATTCTCACCACCAACCCTGGCAGGTCTCCAGGCCCAGAACCTGGCATCTATTGGCTGGGGTTTCTCGTGGGCACTGTGTGTGGAAATCAAAATATTAACATAGAGGGTGGAGCCACAAAGCTGAGGTGGGCAGAGCCTAGAATGCGGCCTGAGGTTACCAGTGGGGCGACGGCCAACTGGGCTTGCTGGCCTGGTGTTTGTCTGAAGATCTGCTTCAACTTCCTCATTTTCACCTTTTTTCTTCTGCACAAATAATCCACTAACATGATTCGAACTTCAAATAGTGTAGAAGAATTATGCTCAACCAACTAACTACTTCAGTGGCTTAGCCATAAGGAGTTATGCTGCCAGCCCAAAGGCTGGCAGTTTGAATCCAGCTGCTCCACAAGAGAAAGGTAATCTGCTGCCCGAGAGAAAGACAGGCAATTTGCTGTCTTTGAAAACTGCTAGAAGGTCAGCAACCAACGTAAATGTTAGTAGTTTGAATTCACCCAGTGCCCCGATTTGCTTCCAAAGAGGTGGTGGTGGTGGTTGTTGTTGTATACCATCAAGTTGGAGCTGACCCATAACTGACCCTCTGGCATGATTTTAGAGGCAGTTAATCACACGAGAAGAGATTGTTCATTCTTCTCCCTTGGAGCAGCTGGTGGATGCAAACCCTGTGCCTTCAGGATTGCAGCACAGCTTCTTACAACTAGGCCACCAGTTATTGTTGCTGTTATGTGCCATTGAGTCATCTGCAACTCGTAATGACCCTATGTACGACAGCTCTGAAGCCTACTCTATGCTGAGCCAGTCTCACTGATTCTGACACACCCACCCCAATTACCCCAGCCACTCTGTCAATCCATCTCATTCGAGGTCTTCCTCTCCTGTGGTCTACCGTTCCAAGCACAATGTCCTTCTCCAAGGACCGATCCCTCCTGGCCACATGCCCAAAGTGTATGAGACAGAGCTTCAAAATCCTTGCCTCCAAGGAGTAACTTGGTTTTGCTCTCTCCAAGAAAGCCTGTTTGTTTTCTTGGCGGTCCATGGTATGTTCAAGACTCTGCTCCAGCATCACAGCTCAAAGGCAGCAATTGTTCTTCTGTCATCCCTAATCATTGTCCACCAGAGCCCCCTATAATCTCTCTATAGAGATTTGTTGTTGTTGTTGTTAAGTGCCATCAAGTTTTAGGCAACTCTTAGTGACACTATGAACAAAAGACCTGGACACTCGTATAACTTTCATCCTTTCTCCAGGTTCATAGGGTTTCCAGAGGCAAGCTATTTCAGAAGTGGATGCCACTCCTGCTTCCAGGCTTGTTTTAATTGGGGAGCTCCACCAAACACTGTCGCATTTGACACATCAGTGTCACAGTTTTCAGCTTCATAGCAATCACGAGTTACCTCTGTACGGCAAGCGGACAGACCAGGGCTATGCAACCTAGAAGAATGCTTGATCAAAAACAATTCAAAACAGGCCCGAGGCTGAGGATTAAAGTCACCCACCTTTGGCTTGGTAGCATCACTTTCTGTCCACTAGGACAACTGATATCTTTCTATGCTGTTGTTGTTAAGTGCCATCAAGTTGTAGGTGACTCATAGTGACCCTATGAACGAAAGACCTAAACACTGGCGGGCTCTGGGCCAGAGATCTCCAATTCATCTGGCAAGTCCCCTCTGCGATGAAAAAATGCCATAAGAGCCCCAAGCGTTCCATACGTGTCCCTCCTCAAGATGCGAGAGGCCATCCTAATGTCCAGCTGGAACTGAGATTCACAACACAACAGCCCTCAGCCCTCAGCCCTCAGCCTGCAGGCATGGCCAAATATTTATAGACCAGAAAACCTTAGGGAGAATTTCTCTGTAATGCTCAGGGTTGCAAGGAGTAAAAAACGGTGGACAAGAGTGAGTTTGGCTACTCTCTCTCTCTCTCTCTCTCTGTGTTGACAATAGGAGGGTTAGGGGACCTGTAAGTGTGTGTGTGTTTGAAACTAAAGGTTTAAAAGTATATCTCCATCCAACCCTTGTCCCCCACCCGTTGGATCCTCCCCCGAGGCGGTCAAGGTATCAGGTTCCTGGTGTAACTTCAGGGAGATACGATGTTGGCACGAGGATGCAGACACATATTCTTATTTCTAAAAATAGCCTCACGCGGAGCATGCTGTTCTACCCCTTGCTTTGTTTCCTGAACACATTGCATTCAAGGAGGGCATCCTGGGTCTCTCTGCCAGCCTAGCTGGATTCCATTGCTTGGCAGGGTGGAGTATACTTAACCAATTCTTATGGATGGACATACATTTCCAGTTGTTTGTTCTTGCAAACACTGGTGTAATAATTAACATTATATCCTTTGCCTGGGATATAATTCTAGCTGCTAGCTGTCCACATTGGAAAAGCCAGAAAATAACAGATAATAATTTTTTTTATGTCAGTTCAGTGTATCAAATTCCCCAGTAATGACAGTGGGCTGGGTCTATCCTTCTCCTTCCACATGACCCCACCCTCACTTTGCCAAGGGGAGCACCCAGATTCCGGGGTGGAAACATGCCATCCTGGTGGCAAAATAAACACTCAGTGGATCTCAATGACCCCAGAGGGCTAGGGGGTCCCCGTCCTCCCTGGCACTGTGACCTTGGCATGTGGCTTCACCTCAACACTGGAGGAGGTGGTGGCTGCACCCACATCACAAGGCAGCAACGGGGTGCACTCCCAGGATGGCTCGGCTCTGCATCAGGCCTCAGGGGGTGCTTGGGGCCTGACATATGTCGGTCAGCTTTTAATTAGTCAGGGTGTGCATGTTATTCTCTCATGGTGTAAGTGTTTAAATATTGGCAACTAATTAAATGGTGTTTCTTTTAAAGTTGTGTCATGCATACACAAATGTTGTAAAAGTGTCCAAGATTTGGGTTTCGTCCTATTAGCAGACACTGGGGGCGGGGGGCCAGTGGAGGGAGAGCAGAGAACTCAACAAGACACCCACTTAGCAAGTGGAGGTGGCAAGATTTGAACCCAAGCAATCTGGCCTCAAATGTTCTTAACTAACATACATATTACAGACCCAAGGGGCAGAGGGTGAGAGTGCACCCTGTTTGGTAATGAGCTTCAACCAGAGCCACACCAACCTCCTTGTGCGTCCTGACCTGGGAGCAGGGTTGGGCCAGACCTATGCTTGTATCACAGCTGCACCAGGTTCTGTTGGCATAACCAGGCAGCTGCCCACCCTGAACCTCAGTGTTGCCACCAGGAAAGTAGTCGCTATGCAGGGGTGAATTGAAACAGGAGCCCAGGGAGCCTTGCAAACTGCAAAGGCAGCAGGTGTGTTGAGGATTAAGGGATTTGCTCTGCCAGTGGACAGTGAGGGAGGAGGGCTAGGTGCGAGAGAGGTTGGGGCATCCGACAGGCTCCTAAGAACCACCCCCTGGGCTGCCTGGTTCAGCTGTCAAAGACCTCAATCCCAGCCCAGCGCCAGGCTGCCAGGCTCCACACAGAGCCCCTGGCTCCAGCTGGACGTCACGACTCGGGTGCGGGCTGTGCTGGTCTATTTTCATCCCCAAGTGAACCACAGCCCAGACAGGGGAAGGACCCTGGCTCCCACCCTCCTCCACAGGCTCTACCCCCTCCAAAGCTGAGCCGTCCCTTCCCAAACCTGGAACCATAAATGCCTCAGATGCAACCAGGGAAACTGAGGTGCAAAGAGGTAAATCCTGGTCACCTAGTTGAGATTTGAACCCAGACCTCTGAATTCCCAGGAGCCAGATCTTCCTGGGACATAATTCCCTCACTCATTCCTGCACTTAAAAGTGCTTATGAAACATCTATTGTCCCCAAGTCCTGGGGACACAACTGAGAGCAGAGCCCTATCCCCACCTCCTGAAGCTGCCAGCTACTGAGACACAGACAGAAACAGACCCCAGCTTAATGTAAGCCAGGGAGTGAAGTGCTCCAGAGAGAAAACAGACTAGGGGAAATGCAGGGTTAAGGGGCTTAAGAGACAAAGTCCCAACGATGTTGCTCTGAGATATGGCACTGTCCCTAAAAGTCGCTTAACTACAGAGCAGCTCAGAAAGTACAGGATGCTATTGTGAGCATCGCACTTTTTCAGAAATGATCTAAGGCTGAAGCGGCAGCATTTACTCTGAAGCTTGGATGAGTATGTGGGGGGGGGCAGTGAGATGAGGTGAATGGAGCTGCAAATGAGGGGCTGGGTACCAATTAGAATGGGTACGGAGATGCGGACACAAAGTGACAATCATAACCGATGGCACTGAGCACGGTGTGTAGAAATTGTGGGATGCCTAAACATGAGGTGTGAACCTGCTTTTCTGTGTATACTTCCATCAAAAATACAAGGAAATGTTTAAAAAAAATAAATAAATAAACCGGAAGTGTCAGGAGTTGATGGTTTGGCTGCGGCCTGGGGCGGCAGAGACGGCCTCCCTGAGGCGGTGGCATGTGCGCAGAGGCCTGGGTGAAATGAGATACGAATCATGCAGCTCTCTGGGGTAGACCGGACACCAGCAGAGCAACCAGTGAGTGCAAAGGGCCTGTGGTAGGATCGTGCCTGGTGGGTTTCCGAGACGGCAAGGAAACAGTGTGGATCCAGCAGACCAGATAAGAGGAAATTGAAGAGAGAGGCTGAGGAGTAACAGGAACCAGATCAATTAGAGCTTAGATCCTTGTGCTGTTGTTATATCCCATCGAGCCAGAACTGACCCATCCAATCAGACGGTTTTCAGAGGCGATAAATCACACGGGAGGAGACTGCCTAGCCTCCCCCTGCAGAGCAGCTGGTGGATTCGAATCCTGTGCCTTTGAGTTGGCGGCACAACTCCTTACCACTAAGCCACAGACTCCTTTGCTGTTGTTGTTGTTGTTTGCCATTGACTTGAGTTGACGTATAATGACCCTGCGGTCTGAACCCTATCTCAACTTGTACCATCCTCATCATCTTTGACACATTTGAGCCCCTTGCTGCAGTCACTGTGTCAGTCCATTTCACTGGAGGGTCTTCCTCTCTGGCGCTGACACTCTTTCCCAAGTATAATGTCCCTTGTAGGTGACAGTAAAACATTTGGGATTTCTTTTCCAGGTACCTTACAACATAGACCCTCACATTGCCCAAAGGTCCGTAGCCCCATACAGTCTACCTCTGTGCATCCACCTTCCTCCTGTTCCTCACATCGACCCCTCCCCACACAGGGCCTTTGTACACGCCGTTTCCTCAACCTGGAATCTTTTCTCACTCTCATTCCTCTTCTATCAATTAATGCCCATCCATCCTTCTCACCCAGCTCAGATAGCTTAGGCTTCTCCACATCCCTCCACCTACCCTGCCTGTCCTGGATCTAATCTTAGCTCATAAGATTATCAGGACAATCCATGAATGTCTGTCCTCCATGGACTGTGAACTCCCCAAGAGCTGGTGGTCCTGTCCTTTTCGTTCACTGCCATGCCCCCAGGGTGTATGCAGTGCCTGTGCATAGTAGGGCCTGAACAAGCATGCAGTGCAGTCATGAAGAGATGAACAGCATAAGCACTTTACAAAGATTGTCTCATTTCCATTCACGTTGCCTAGTAACACACAGGAGGCTCAGAGGTGAGGTGATTTGACTAAGGATACGGCATGCAAGTGGCAGGACGAGGACTGGGATCCAGGTTTGTCTGATTCCATGGCTGGGGACTTTCCCCAAAACTTCTCCCAGAACACATCCCAAAAGATTCAGATTCATTACCATCAAGCTGGACCGACTCCCAGTTGACCCTCCAGCGGGTGTTCAGAGACCATAAGGTGGGACATTGTCCATCTTTGTCCCGAGGATTGCACGCATAGGATTTGAGCACACAGGCTGTGTTAAACGGCTTAGACATGGGCTGTGAGGCATCCCCGTGCGTGCGCTCATGCCCTTTGGCAGTGTAACTAACAGATGGGTCTATCTCTCCTTCAAAGCTGACTTGGTGATGAGATTTTTGTCTGATCAGTGGGGCCTAAGTGATCGAACCCTGAGACCACCTTGAGAAGAAACCCAAGCTAATCTCCTGGTGATTCTGTGACCCCCCCAGAAAGCTGCCTGCCAGCAGCCAGGCATAGGAGTGAGCCCACCCAAGACAGGCAGTCTATCTGATGCCCATGCCAGAGTGAGCTGAGGAAGAGTCCAGAAGAACTGCCCAGCTGTGCGAGGCCAAATTACCAATTGACAGAATCATGGGCTAATAAACAATGATCGTTGTAGGCCATGGGGTTTCAAGTGGCTCATTACATAACAACGCTAACTAATGCACAGGCTGGTGAACACACACTCTGCGGGAGGACAACACCCACACACCTATGCGCCCAGGCACACGCTGCCCTTGTGTAGAAAGCAGCTCTCAGCACCCACACAGGCACCCGCATACCCCTCGTGCATGGCATTCACACACACCCCGCTGCTCAAACCACTGTCCAAGCGGCTCATGTACTGATGTAAACACCAGTCCAGGAGGGAGGCGCATCTGCACTGCCCGAGCTCCACGTTCCTGGCACTTACTGGCCTGCACGTTGTGGGGCATGGAGAAGGAATGTTGTGCATTTCTGTGGAATGAGTAGATGAGTAGAGCACAGGGCCTGGGATAAACAAGAAGTTGGTCCAGTGGACAGATGGGAGAGACCGGGTAGCTTCAGCCTGGGGTAAGGACTAGGGTTGGGAGTCTGCCTATGAGAAGCTGTTGTGTAGTGTGTGGCTAACAGCTGAGCCTCAAAACCCAACCGGCATGGGTTCAAATCCTGTGCCTGCAATCAATAAGAGTGCATCTAAATTCCAAAATCAATCTCCATAATAGTCTATGTGTTTCCTACTGCCAAAGGGGCCCTTTAGAGTAGTGAGAGAAGA
>NW_006399765.1:3146529-3149164 GCF_000299155.1 Elephantulus edwardii
CAGCAAGTGGACAGACCAGGCTATACGACCTAGAAGAATATTTGACCAAAACCAATTAAAAAGAGGCCTGACGGCCGCAGATTAAAATCATCCACCTTTGGCTTGGTAGCAACACTTTCTGTCCACTAGGCTAACCGATCTCTGTCTATTCTGTTGTTGTTAAGTGCCGTCGAGTCATGGCGACTCTTAGGACTTCATATGATAACGTATAAAGTCTCCACACAATCCTTCACACATAATTCATAACTGTTCACTATCCTTATCCATCTGGACCCTCCTCCAGTGGCACCTCCTCTGGGAAGCCCCACTTTCTCATCACCAACCCAGTCTTCCGTGAGCACTTCAAATGCAGGTAGTTTTGTTGTTAGGTGCTGTGAGAACAACTCACAGCAACCCTGTGAACAACAGATCTGAATCCTGGCCTGACCTGTGCCATCCTCATCATCTCTGGCATGCATGAGCCCAAAGTTGCAATTACTGTGCCAATTCATCTCGCTGAGAAACTTCCCCTCTTTCACGGACCCTTCGTCTTTCCAAACATGATATCCTTTCCAAGGAATAGTTCCCCCAACAACATGCCCGAAGTGCAAGACAACGCTTCATCACCCCTGCCTCCGAGGAGCACTCCGGCTGTAGGGCAGTCCATGGAGCAGTGAGCACTCTGCTCCAACACCACAGCTCAAAGGCCGATTACTGCTGCATCCCAGCCCCCAGCTGGACAGTGACCACGCAGTGACTGCGTGACTCCTAGCTCATATGTCATCTGAGTAAATCTGGGCTCCCTGAAAGCCTGAAGTTCTGACGGGGCTGGGGGGTTTCTGCAGAGTCCTGTGGGGCTGAAGCTTCCATTTCAAACTCTCATAGACTCCCAGGGGCTAGATCACTTCTGTCCGGCTATCACTGTGCCCAGAACAGCTTCTGACGCACAGTAAGTATTCATAAACATCTATCCACAGAATGTGTGACTCTTCCAAGTTTGTGTTTGAGATTTTATTTTTGCAATGGTTCCCCCTGTTTTGCGGTTGTTGATAATCGTTGTGGAGTGGATTCCAGCTCTACACACGCACAGAGTAGGACTGCTCTGTAGGGGTTTTCAAGTGCATGACCTTTTGGAAACTGTTCGCCAGGCCTGTCTTCCGCGGCACCTCTGTGTGAGATCAAACCACCAATCTTTCGGCTAATAGTCAAGTGATTAACCAATAAATAAGGCATTCCACAGAAATTTTCAAATGCATTCAAAGGCCCTCAGGAAGGAAATGGAAACCAATAAATTACGTGCAGTGTGTGACTATAGGGAAATTAAGGGTGAGTTAAGAGGAAACTAAGCCAATGAAAAGCAAGACAGGTAGTAACACGAAGAGTAACAAAAAGGTTCTCCAGGAAAGGAAGTATGTGACTTGGCTGGGCAGGAAGCAATATTTATGTGTCATAACATCACAAACGCTAAATATTCATGAAATGAAAACAATTACGATAAATGTCGACTGTTAGCAGGGGAAGCTCAGGAAAAGCTAAGCCTTCCCTGATGATTATAATTTTTTAGGAAAACCATTTTGAGCATTTATTGGGTGATACTCATTATTCTAGGGGGCTCTGGCAGCTTAGTGGTAAGGAGTTTCGCTGTCAACCCATAGGCAGCCAGTTCGAATCCACCAACTGCTCCATAGGAGAAAGACGAGCAATCACCTCCCGTGCCATTTACAGCCCCTGAAAAACCACTGAAAGGTCAGTTATCAGTCAGTTCTGACTCGATAGTGCATAACTACAACATATTTTATTCTATGCCTTTCACACTTTGAATTCTCCTCATAATTCAGTAACCTACTCTTGCTATTCTCATTTTACAGACGAGGAAGCTAAGGTATGGGAAAGTGAAATAATTTGCCCAAGGTCATCAAACCAGCAAAGAGGCCTGGGATCCAAACCTATAGTCTGGGTTCTGAGGCCACACAAGTGAAGGATCAGTCAACATCTGCCTAAAATTAATCAATCAAGATAAAAACCTTGTATTTTAAAATATCAATGAAAGTACCAGAAGAAACAGCTAAGAATTGGAAGTGGTTCCCTTTAGGGAGCAGAGTCAGGTGGAAGGAGGACAGGTAACTATAATTGTTGTCGTTATATGTCATCAAGTCACCTGTGACTCATAGTGGTCCCATGTGCAATAGCTCCACCCTGCCCTATCATGAGCCAGTCTCACTGTCTCAAACACGTCTACCCCCATTATCGCAGTTACTGTGTCAATCCATCTCATCCAGGGTCTTCCTCTCCTGTGCTGTCCCTTCACCCTTCCGAGCATTTCTCCAAGGACTGGTCCCTCCTGGCTACCTGACCAAAGTATGTGAGATGGAGCTTCAGAATCTTTGCCTCCAAGCAGCAACCTGGTTTCACCCTCTCCAGGACAAATCTGTTTGTTCTCTTGACAGTCCAGGGTATGTTCAATACTCTTCTCCAGCACCACAACTCAAAGGCATCAATTCTTCTTCTGTCATCTTTGGTCATTGTTCAACTCTCTGATACATAGCAAGTAATTGTGAAGAACATGGCCTGGATCAGAAATATCTTAATTCCTAGACTGGTATCATTGCTCTTCAGCCCTCTGGAGAGGTCCCTAACAGCAGATTTCTGTAACACC
>NW_006399765.1:3149264-3154676 GCF_000299155.1 Elephantulus edwardii
ACTCTTCTCCAGCACCACAACTCAAAGGCATCAATTCTTCTTCTGTCATCTTTGGTCACTGTTCAACTCTCTGATACATAGCAAGTAATTGTGAAGAACATGGCCTGGATCAGAAATATCTTAATTCCTAGACTGATATCATTGCTCTTCAGCCCTCTGGAGAGGTCCCTAACAGCAGATTTCTGTAACACCGTTTGTCTTTTTATTTCATAACTGCTGGTGCCAGGAGTGTTGATTGATTGTGGAACCAAACAGCTGAAACTGTAAACCATCTCAATCTCCATCTATTGTGGTGCTGCCAATCGGCCCAGCAAGGAGAATGTTTTCTTAATAATGAGCTTCAATCCATATTGAAGACTGCAGTCCTTGACTTTCTGCAGCAAACGTTTCAGATTCTCCTTGGTTTCAGCAAGCAAGGTTGTGTCATGTGCACAATGTAAGTTGTTGATGAATCTTCCTCTAAACCTGATGTGATTCCTCCTCATAAAGTCTAGCCTCCCGAATGTTCCACAGACAGATTGAAAAGGTATGGAGACAGGATGCATCCCTGACGCACTCCTTTCCTGATTTTTAACTATGCAGGGTTTCCTTGCTCTGTTCTGACAACTGCTTCCTAGACAGACAAAGACAGCTCCATGGGGCAGAGGGCAGGAATTGGCAAAGAAGAAATAGGAAAATACTTCCTGGGGTGGTGACAATGTTCTGTATCCTGGTGGTGCAAACTTGACTGCTAACTGAAAAGACGTAGTTCGAATCCTCCTATCAGCTCTGCCAAAGAAAGACATCTGTAGTTTACAGGCAAGACCTGTGGGAAATTTCCACTTGATCAACAGGGATCACTACTCAAAATCTACTTTATGACATTAACAACATGTATTTGTCTAAACTAACCAAATGATACCATTAAATCTGAGAATACCACTCTGCAAATTTCATCTAAAAAAAAAATCCACAAAGTCAGCAAACATTGGCCACTGGGTAATATAATACATATCAAAAGACAAATTGCTGTCAGGGACCTCTCCAGAGTTCTGAAAAGCAACGATGTCAGTCTAGAGACTAAGGTGTGCATGATCCAGACCATGGTCTCTGCAATTATTTGTTATGCTTCAGAGAGCTGGACAATGACTAGGGATGAAAGAAGAAATATCGATGCTTTGGAGTTGTGATGCTGGAGAAGAGTCTTGAACATACCATGGACTGCCAAGAATAGGTCTGTCTTGGAGCGGATGAAACCAAATTTCTCCTTGGAGGCTGGGACTTTGAAGCTTTGTCTAACATACTTTGGGCACATGGCCAAGGGAGACCAGTCCTTGGTGAAGGATATGATGCTTGGAAGGGTGGAGGGGCAGCGCAGGAGAGGAAGACCCCGGATGAGATGGATTGATGCAGTAACTGGGGCAATGGCAGTCGGTGTGTCGGAATTAGTGAAGACTGGCTCAGGACAGGGAAGGGTTCAGAGCTACTGGTCGCAGGCAACTGAATGGTACATAACAACAACAGAGTGTTTAAAGGAGATGTATACAAACAGCTGCAATTTACTTTGAAAAGCTAAAACAAATAGGTTGCATCAATGAGTAGTTGTTGTTGTTGATGATGCCAATAAGTTGGAACCAATTCAGAACTGACCTTCCAGCGGGTTTTTAGAGGCAGTAAATCACACAGGAAGAGACTGTCCATTTCTCTCCTGAGGAGCAGCTGGCAGATTCAAACCACTTGCCTTTGTGTTGGCAGCTCAACTCCTTACAATAAGGCCACCAGAGTTCCCTAATGAATGCCTAGAGAAATGAATAGACTAGTAGACAGGTCCAGATAGAGCAAACAGAGCGAAATTTTAACAATTGTTAACCTAGGTCATGAATATATGTTTCCTGCACCATTCTTTTAACTTTTCTGTATGTTCAACATTTTCTTTAATAATGCAGTATCTGAAAAATAATATTAAAAATAATTTAAGGTTAAAAAAAAAAAAAACAACTCCTGGACAGGGTGTTTAAGTGTGAATGAATTTCAAGGCTTTCCACATGCGTGTCTGTCCAGCGGCAGGTGGGACAGTGTCCCACCCCAAGATCCCAGAGTCAGGGAACCCCCAGCCTAATTCCTCAGCCCCTTCCTTTCTAGCTGTATCCCAGCCTCTAACAAAAGGGCAAACTGAGGCCGAGCAGATGGAGAGGGCGGTTCCTAGGAGCCAATCATACCATCGTGACAGAAATGAGCAGTCAGGCAGCCCTTCTTCCAGCCCACGTGTATATAATTAGTTGGTGGGAAATAGATTGGGGAGCAGGTCTCATCTCGGCGTAATTAGGGGCTAGGCAGCTGGGGCTGTCCAGCCTGGGGGACCTGCTACCAGGTCGAGCAGCCCCTGGAGACAGGGAGCAGCTGCAGGCAGCCCTCAGAGCTGAAAAGCAGCTCACACGGCATCCTGAGATGGAACAATAGAGGGGCTGTTCCGCAGAGCCCCGGGGCATGCAAGCTGGGGGTGAGGGGATAGACTGAAGGCCAGCAGGTTCCAGCATCCTGTGGAGGGAAGTGAGAGCTCAGGCAAGCGGCTTTCCGCACTCCAAAACTCCTTCCCTACTTTCTTCCCAGGCAGCCTCTAAGTCTTCTTCTGGCCCAGCTCTGGTCTTAGGGTCATTAGTCCCTGAATGCCCCACTTTTGCACTATGGGACTAGTTACGTGAGTAGGAGGTGAGGTACCCAACTTCTTCATGATACCAGGACAGGGACCATGTCTGTCTTGTTCGCTGTTGGACATCCAGTAGCTGCTCAGTCAAGAGGTCAGAAAGGACTGTGTCAAGAGAATCAGGGATCCCTGTGCTGCCAGCTGCAGAGTGCCCAGCATACCCTGGCAAGACCTTAGGCTGTCCTGTTGGAAGACAATACTCCTAACCCCGAAAAGGTCACATGAGATTCAATGACAGGATGGGTGTGAGGGGCCCAAGCCTGTCACAAACAACTTCAGAAACAAGAGGTCTCCCCACAACCCACCAGTCTTATTGTCCAAACCTCAGTTTCTTCACATGTAAAATGCACTTGTCTTCTTCGCTTTGGGGGAAACAAGCTGGCAGTTCACCTCAAGGGGCAAAGCTTAGCACAGTATCACAGCAGGACCCACTGGAGGAGGAGTCTTTGCATCCCAAGGGCCATCCCTTCTGCAGATCCTGCCAGGGTCATCCTCCCTGACTGGATCGCTTCCTTTAGAATGGGGACGCAGGAGGCCAGCCTGATCCTGTCAAATCTGCTGGGTATCTGGGAGTGGGTCTTTGCCCTCCCCGTGCCACAGTCTCCCCATCTGCAACAGGCGGAGGTGGGCTCCAGTCTCATAAGCTGGGACACATCATTATCTTTTACAACCCAATTTCTCCTTCCTTCCCCAATCCCAAGTCCAGCCAATGCCTCTAGGGACTGGCTGTGCACTGTCAGACAGACAGACAGACAGCCAGGCTGACCCGGATGCTTGTCAACAGACTGATGGAAATATTTTCTCTATACTTAAAATAAAACCTACATCAAACCTGTCACCAGTGTCCATCAGAGCTTCCTGTTTCTGAGCTCCACAGCCCAACCAGCCAGCAGGAGAGGAAGAGCCAACCAGCCCCTCCCCACTGCCCCCAGGGTGGGAGGAAGGGGCGGAGGGCCAGAGGCCACCCCTGCCTTTCACCTTTCATGTGTCAGGACCAAGCCCTAGTCCTGGCTGTTCCAACCAGGACAATTCCAGGAGCAACTAATCTGGTGGGAGATAGAGGGGCACTAAGACATCAAGGCCCAATGTCAGCCCCTCTTCCCCTTTCCAACCCTAGCACGAAGGTCCCAGAACCCAACAGTGGTGGGCCAACCCCAGGAACACTGTGCCGTCCCACTCTCCCACTGAGTCCAGGCAGAGATTGGTCCAGAGTCCCCAGCCCTTGACTTTTGTGGTCCCCATCCAATTATCCAAGAACCCTTTCAAGGTCCCCTCTATGGCCTGGGTGATTTCAAGTTCAACGTGTGACTCTCTGAGCTTCCCAGTTCCAAAGGAAATGGGCAGGAGGTAGGAGAGGATAGAATACAGAGGTTCCAGAGGATAGAAAAGTGAAGGTCCAGGCACCCTGGTCAACCATTCTCCGCAGGCCCTGCTCAAGCAGGAAGACTCCTGCAGCAACCCCATAGAGACTCACTGTCTGCTTCAATTATAAAACGGCTGACAGCCTGCCAGTCTTCCAGAGGAGTTATGAGGACTGCTGCAGGGTGGTCTCAGGCAAGGGGGCTGAGTGGCTGACCTCTCATACCAGCAGAGCCTCGGCTTTACAGGGATTGCGTTGGAAGGCCCACCCCACCCAAGCCTGCCCTCCCCACACCCTCCCCCTGGGATTACAGAAGAGTCCAAGGACTTGGCTCTTGAGAAACAAGCATCTGTGTTTATTAACCACGGGGAGGGAAGTCAGAGCCTGCCGACTCCAAGCCAGTCCCTCCTGTAGTCTATCCCCTTAGGCCAAGCACCTCCTGGAAAGGCCACTTCTCCCCACCCCTGCCCCAGGTGAGTTCCCAGGGAACAAGGAAAGGACAAGGAAGTCAGCAAATGACAGAAGCCAAGGAGGGAAGGAGGAAATGACAGGTAGACAGACGCAGAGAGATCTGGGATCACTCATTCTCAATGAGGAGGGCTACATGCCCCAAATTCTGCTCCGGGAGAGGAACCAAGCAGGAGAACACACATGTCAAAAAACTTGTATGTGAAGGGCTGGTGGCACAGGGTGGGGATGGACCAAGGTCAAGAGGCAACCCTCTCCAAGAGAGAGTCCTGCCAGGTGCATGCTGGTCCAGCCTCTGAGTCAAGTTCAACAGAAGCCCGAAATGCATCCAGGAGCGGTCAAGGGCCAACTGCACCTCTACAAAGGCAACCGTCCAGAGATCTAGCACTCGACCGCAGGGGTCTCCCGGGCCTGCCGCAGGCCATACAGCCACTTGATCACACGAGCATTGCGCTCCACCACCGACACCCCATAGGGCACGCGCTCCCGGACCCGGTCTTCGGCAGTGGCAGAGCTGCGGCGGGAGCAGCCCCCCTCGGAGCTGCCCGGCCCAGCACTGGGCCCGGCCAGGGACATGATGTCCGAGTTGGCTCGTGCCAGGTGGGCCACGCCCAGACCACGGGCCTCCTCGGGGTCCAGCCCACAGAAGTTAAAGAAGCGCTCCAGGTCAGCAGTGGCCCTCGAGAAGCGCTCACTCAGGTCCGACTTGGAGCGCTGCAAACCCGGTGGCCGGGCAGGGCTGGAGGCGGCAGCTCTGCCCGGCAATGAACAGGCCTGGACCGTCGAGGAGGGCAGGGGGCGGACGTCCACCCGGCGGACTGCCGCCGTGCTGAGTGCTGGCCGTGGCCGGGTGGCTGGGACGTCCTGACGGGCTCCTTCTGGACGTCCAGGGGTCCGGCTG
>NW_006399765.1:3154786-3157414 GCF_000299155.1 Elephantulus edwardii
CTCGGCGGCTCGGGGTGAGCACTGTGCGGCGAGTCCCGGGGCTGAAGAGTGGCTGCTTGGCCAGCAGGGGCTGCACCGGCTCCTGGCGGGTAGTGGCCACGTGCAGGCTCTTGACATACTTGGCTTTGTCCGCCTCCAGGCGCTCCACGGCGCTGGGTTTCCGGGCCCCACCATCTGCTGGCCGCCGAAGCAGGTACCCGGGGACCTTGGTTCGAAGGCGGAAAGGTAGGGCTGGGGCAGCAGGGGACGAAGAGGCCAGCGTGTCCATAGGCATGGCTGTTACATACCCCGAGGGCTTCTGTCTAAGGAGATCCGGAGAGATGAGGCAGATCCAGGCAGAAAGTTGGCAGCTGGATGCCGGCAACGGCTGCAGGAAAAGAAAGGAAAAGAGGCTGAGCGCCTTCAGACAAAGGCTCAGCCAAAGCTGAAGGGCTGAAGCCTTCTTCTCTATTATAAGGTGAAGGCCACGCCTCTGCCTCACAGAGAGCCAATCAGCACGCAGAGAGCAACTGCTAAAAAGGCCTGTGGCCCCGCCCACCTCCCAGCACTACAGGGACCAGGCCCAGCTGAGGCTGCGAGAGGAAAGTGGTGGCAGGAGGCAGAAGAAAGAAATGGGGGCCGCCCCAGGCGAATGGGCGAGTTTAATGGGAGCAGAGCTGATTCCCAGCCTGGTGCAGGGCTCCAGCTGGCTCCACCCTAATGGGTCACAACCCCACTCAACAGCCCCACTTTGCAGATGGAGAAACTGAAACCTGGGAAAGAGAGGCAATTTGCTTAAAAAAGTCCATGCTGCAATTTGGTCAGCTGCACCATCGATGCAATGCGAGGAGGAGCTCGCGCAGAGGCCTTGGAGCCGGGTGAACGGATTCCCACCCCGCACCCCAGCTGAGCTTCCCACCAGAGCCTGGCAACACCTTCTTCACCCCTCACCCACCCAGACAGGAAACTGCCCGGTGCCATCCACCAGCCTAGACATGCCAGGCCCCAGGCACAGGAGCAGAGCTTGTGGGGGGAGGAGGGGACAGAGTACCCACCCCTGCCCCAGTCAGTGCAAGACATCTGCCAGCTTCTAGCATGGGACTCAAATGCCAGACCCCCTGGCAATGGCAGGGACAAATGCCAGCCCGAGTTCAGTGGATGCAAGAGAAGCCAGCATTGCCCACAATCACAGCAGATGCTCTACGCATGCCCGAGTGCACAGGTGTCCACGCGGTCAGCCAAGCATCTGTGCCTCATAGCCCAGGTGTCAGACCACAAACTGCCCAGCTTCCAAGGAAAGATTAGAATGACAAAGCTCTAAGGACAGAAGAAAACCCATGGGCCCAGTTCCCAGCCCTCTACTCTCTGGCAGACACCTCCCAGAGGTCAGCAGCCCAAGCTATCTTCTTTGTTAAATACTATCAAATCAGCTCCAACACATAACGAACGACTCTGCCTACAACAGACCAAAACCCTGCCAGTTCTGCGCCATCAGTGCACCATCTCTGCTTCCTGGATGCAGTCATTCTATCAGTCCATCTCACACAGGGTCTTCCTCTTGTTCTCTTTTAAATTTAAAAGACACCAAAATTCAAATTCCATTCCCAAATCAAACTAGTCACATGTGGCCAGTGGTTAACTTGACCTTATTCGAACATTCTATCACTGTAAATAGCTCTGGTGGGCAGCTCTGCCTAGATAATCATAATTCCAGGTGGGAGGGAACCTGGAGAGGTAGGAGCTGTGGAGGTCCTATTGGATGTCAAACATTTGATACCTTCTGCTCAGATAATAAAAAATGCCTGTGAGGTGGACCTCTATCAGCTCATTTTACAGACGATGCAACTAAGGCTCAAGGGAGGCAGTGATGTCTGAGAGCTAACATATGCATGTGAAGCTTACTACGGCCAAATATATTCTGATAGGGCCCCTTGTCTCTCCCCACCACACTTCTAACACTCTGAGACTACTATTCCTTTTCCTCTTATTATTTATCACTTTCCGAAGGTACACCTGTTTCGGGCCATGGTCTTTTCAATCACATGCTATGCTGTTGAGAGCTGGACAATGAATAAGGATGACAAAAGAAGAATGGATGTCTTTGAATTGCACTGCTGGAGATTACTAAAGAACCCACAGACTGCTAAAAAACAAACATAGGTTTTGGAGAGAGAGCAGCAGAGTGTTCCTTAGAGGTAAAGATGATAAAACTTCCTCTTAACATATTCTGGGCATGTTACTAGGACAGCCTAGTCATTGATGGAACATCATGCTTGGAAAATAGAGGGACAGTGAAAAAGAGAAAGATTGTCAAGCAGATAGGTGGACAGAGGCTGCTGCAATGGGCTCAAGTGTGTCAGAGATTGTGAAGATGGCACAGGATAGGTCAGGGTTAAATCTGTTGTTTTGAGGGTCACTATGAGTTGTTCTCAACTGGACTGTCCCTGACAACAAGAAGTAACAAATCATTCACTTACCTACAAGTCTGCTGTTGTTTTATTCTCTTTCACTCCTTCCTCCCTAAAATGCCAGCTCTACTAGGGCAGAGAGGGCTTTTTTTTTTTTTTTGGTCTGTTTTGTTCACTGTATCTCCTTCCAAGACATTGCTCAACCTCAGTCAATAAATAATTTGCTGAATTGAAATGCCTG
>NW_006399765.1:3157514-3198776 GCF_000299155.1 Elephantulus edwardii
TTCACTGTATCTCCTTCCAAGACATTGCTCAACCTCAGTCAATAAATAATTTGCTGAATTGAAATGCCTGCAGGCCCCTAAGTGAACAGGCAAACCAGGAATGGACTGGAATGAGGAACATCTTGCCTGCTGCAAGCCAGTGGGCCCACTAGGTAGACGCAGAGCCCCCTAAATCAGACCAAACCACCAAACCCACTTTTGTTGACTCAATTTCTACGCAGGTCAGCAGAGCGGAACCACTCAGAGGGGTTCGGAGGCTGTAAATCTTTATAGAACCAGATGGTCATACCTTTCTCCCTTGGAGAGGTGGGTAGTTTCAAACCACTGACCCTCCTTTGTTGTGGTGGTGGTTATGCGCCGCCAAGTTAGAACCGACTCCTACGCGACCCTCCAGCGGGTCTTCAGAGGCAGTAAATCGCATGGGAGGAGACTGCTTATCCTTCTCCCACGGAGCAGCTGGTGAATTCAGAGCACATGCCTCCGTCGGGATTGCATTTTACCACTAGGCCAGGAGAGCTCCCTACTGACCTTCCTAGGAACCAGAAATCCAAAAGCACCGTCTGGATTCTTAAGTGTTGGCAAACCTAAGAACAGTATTTTCTAAGCTTTGTAAGTACAGATCAAGCTACACCCTGCGTAAGCATTTTGGCCCCTCCCATCTGCCTGCTCTGTGACCCTGAAGAGTTGAAGACACACAGTGGGCCTGCTGGCCCCGAACCAGGCTGCTCTCCAGGTAAAAGAGGTGCAGTAGGTGGGAAAAGACGGGCATACCCCCTTGGAGCATACCCCCCTCCCCCAAAGCCCTCTGGCTGAGAAGGGAGGCCATGCAGAATCCCAGCGAGCCAACTCCACTCCCTAGGCTCCCAAACCAGTTCTACCCGTTGGAGGCGGGGGTTCCCTCACCGGTAGGCTGGGGGAAGGAGGTCAGATGGGCAGGGCCAGGGCAGGAGTCTCAGTCACCACCATCCCCCAACACAATCCCCCCCCCCACACACACACAAGTGGGGACCCTCAGTCCCGCTGTCTGGGAGCCACAGGCAGCGTTAGGATCTCAGCCTGCTCAAACTGGAGTGATCAGCCCGCCCACCACTGACGGGCACCTTGCGCAAGACGCCGCGCCTCTCACAGCCTCTATTTTCTTATCTGTGAAAGGCAGATAAAAATAGACCTTCCCGAGTCTCCTAGGTCATGCCGAGGATGAAGAGAGATAAAGCGGGTCAAGAGCTTTTCTTAGCACCTGGCAGTAAGGCAGCGCTCCACGCTGCAGGGCTCCGAGTTAGGACTTAACCAATCAAACCTGGCAGACCACCCGCCCTCGCAGGGGGCTCTGAACCCCTCCAGAAGCAGCAGACCAGACAGGGGCGTGATTGGGGAGGCCTATTTCACAGGTGTGCAAACGGAGGCGCCTCCTGTTAATTGAAGCCAGCGTCCCAAGTGTCCCCTTTAAGGCATTTTCTTACGCCCAATATTCCATGCTCACCCACTGGGCATAGGATTTCAAAAGTTGTCCATAAACGTCCCCAAATGCAGGGACCTAGAAGCCCATCTCTGGCAAGCAGGTCTGCCCTGCCCCCATCCCACGGACACCCTGAACCAGACGGTAGGTTAGGAATCGAGCTCGCAGCCCAAGACTCTGCTTCCCCACCTCCAGGTAGACTTGGGAACCTCTGGCGTCGGTGGGGGCCACGAGCGGGTCAGTGTGCTGTGTGTCTCCTCCTCTCCGCCCCGGGACTGGCGACAGACAGCACAGTCTCTGCTGTCCCATCCAGGTCAGAAGGTGAGACCCCCACCTGGTCCCCGAGACTAGCCCCCCTCATCTCCGCCACGCACGTACCTGGTTGTGCCCCGCGTGCTGCCAAGCCCACCCGGAGCTCAGGTAACCCGCGTTTGCGCAACTTCCGGCGGCCGTGGGCAAGTGAACCCGCCGGCCCAGGTGTTGTTACTCGAAAAAAGGAGAAAGAGAGCCAGGCGGGAGCCGCAATTCGAGCCCAGACGCGCGAGCAGCAGGCTGGGCACAAGGGAGCTACTCGGCCACCTTGGCACGCCCTACGAAACGCTCCTGGCTACTGAGGACCCCGTGATCTATACAGGCAAGTACACTCATCTTAGAGAGAGAAAAACTGAAACCCTCCCACACATACACACACAGAGTCACAATTACACCAGCCTAGGCGCGGGGAAAGTGCTTTTTCCACTATCAATTAACCCGTTTTCATCTCCTTAACCACCCCTATGAGGTAAGCTCTATTATTATCCCTGTTTAACTAATACAAAACTCAGGCTGGGACAACTGAGTCACTTGCCCAAAGTCTCCCCAGGACTACAACCTCGACACTTTCCCTGCAGATGAAGTCTGGATGCTCTGTGTCCCAGGGCAAGATGCTGGACCTCTCTGGTCCTCAGTTCTGTCAAGTGAAGATGGTCCCACCTTCCTTGGCCCGGCCTGTGTGTGTGCTCTAGGGACCTGAAAGTGCGTGCAAACCTCCAAGCTTTGTGCACGAATAAACATTAACAACAATTATCTGTAATTGTAATAATAATAACAACAGCAACTCAAATTGTGCCACACTGTATGTACTTACGTAAAACCTCAGGACTCCCTTGGAGGGAAGTATTCTTGTTGTTGTGTACCACTGAGTCTGAACTGACCCATAGCTGACCCTCCAGCAGGTCAGAGCCTTCAGAGGCTGTCAATCACCCAGGAGACTTCCCATCTTTCTGTCTTGAAACAGCTGATGGATCCAAACCGGGTACCTTTGCGTTGGCAGCACAATTCCTTACTAGCTACTGCCTGTTATAAGGCAGCGCCTTACAAAGGAATCCTAGGGAGGGAGGTGACTGTGTCCTCTGCCAGCCTAAGCTTTATTGTGGTGAGCACCCTCGGAGACATCAGACCTGAGTCTTGGGGAGTCAAGAGAGGGCCTAGTTCTATGCTTGTGCCTGGAGGTGGGGTGGGGAGGCTGGGCCAGAACTGGACGGGGTGGGGGGCATAAGGAGCAGGAAGTGACTCAGAAGGCATCTCTCCTCTCCCTGCTGTGAGTCAGCCCTGAGCCGCCTCTAGCCCCTGGCACTGACTCTGGGCTCAGGCTGGAGGTGGCAACACCTCCTGGCCTGCAGGGTCCACTGGAATTGTAGTAAAAGCAACAACAGCAACTAATAAGTTTTCAATAAAAGAGGGAAGAATGAATGTTTTCTAAGCGCTTCTATGTTTCAAACACTATTCCAACCTCTTTATAATATGTAAACTCATTTACTCCTTATACCCTGGGTGATGGGGGGAATCAAACCCACCACCATCTAGTCAATGATTCATAGGGACCCTCTTGGACAGAACAGAAATGCCCCTTAGAATATCCAAAGCTGTAGATCTTTACAGAAGCAGACCCACCCCCCGCCCATATCCTTCTCCAGCAAAGCAGCTGGTGAATTCAAACCACGAATTTCACTCAGCAATCCAATGTTTAATCCAATGTGCCACCATGAATCCTCCCCTATGTTATTGTTGTTAGGTGCCATCCAGTCAAGTATAATTCACAGTGACTCGATGAACTATTGTTCATATTGATCTGGACTCTGTCCTATCCAGTGTCATCACATCATCCTCAACATATTTGAGTCCACTGAGGTTGACATCCTATCAATTCATCTTGTTGAGGGTCTTCCTCTCCTTTGCTGACCCTCCAGCTTTCCAAGTATGATGTCCCTTTCCAAGGACAACCTCTCCTAATAATATGTCCAAAATATATGAGACAAAAAATTTACCATCTTTGCCTCCAAGAACATCTGGTTGCACTTTCTCCAAGACATATTTGTCTCTTTGGAAGTCCATTGGATATTCAGCACTCTTCTTCAGCATCACAGTTCAAATGCATCAATTCTGTTCCAGCCATCCTTATTCACTGTCCAGGTATCAGATGTATAGCAGGTGATTGGAAAGCCTCTGGCTTGAAGTAGGAGCACCTTGGTCTTTACATTGACATCAGTGCTCTTCAGGACTTTGGAGAGATCCCTGACAGCAGCCTCTCCCAATGCTATACTTCTCACACAATGACTAAGGATGACAGAAGAATCATCAACGTGTTCAAGTTGTGGTGCTGGAGAAGAGTCTTGAACATACCATGGACTACCAAGAAAACAAATAGGTCTGTCTTAGAGAAGGTGAAACCAAGTCTCTCCTTGGAAGCTAGGATTTTGAAGCTCTGTCTCAAATACTTTGGGCCTGTGGCCAAAAGAGACTGATCTTGAAAAAGGACCTTATGCTTGGAAGGATGGAGGGAACAGCACCGGAGAGGAAGACCCCAAATGAGATGAAATGATACAGTAACTGGGGCAATGGGGGTTGATGTGTCGGAATTAGTTAGACTGGCTCAGGACAGGACAGGGTTCAGAGATGCTGTACATAGGGTTGCTATGGGTTACAGGTGACTTGATGGCACATAACAACAACATACTAGTTGCTTTTTATTTAAGTCTTTTGTTTAGAGTCAACAAGACCTCATGGAGGGACTTCGTATTTAAAAGACGATTGTTAGTATATTTTGGAGGAACATTCTTCTAAGCAATGCGGCACTCTTCTGTCAATTTGCTGTACTGAGGTAACCTGGGGTTGCTGTGATATCAAATATTGTGCCTTTGGGGTGTCAAATGTCATAAAGGTTACTCATGGTGAACAGTGTTTGGTGGTACTCCCAGTTTAAGACAGGTTTGGAAGCAGGAGTGGCATCCACTTCCTACACAGTATGCCTCTGGAAACTCTATGAACTTTGAGAAAAGACAATAGTTATAGAACAGGGTTAAGGTCTTTTGTTCATAGGGTCACTATGAGTCCTGCTCATCTCGACAGCAATGAACAACAACAACAACAACATACTTCTCCTTATCTCCTGGCTGCTGATACCAAGGGTATTGACTGTAGATCCAAGCAAGAAGAAATTGTTAGCAATTTCAATCTTCTCTCCATTTATCATGATGTTACCTTTTGGTCCAGTAGTTAAGAATTTTGTTTTCTTGATGTTGAGATGTAATCCATATTGAAGGCTGTAGTCTCAGATCCTCTGCAGCAAGCACTTCAGGTCCTCCTCACTTTCAGCAAGCAGGGATGTGTCATCTGCGGAATACAAGTTGTTGATGGCCCTTCCTCCAATTCTGATATCTCAGTCTTCTTAATAAAATCCAGCTTCTCAGATGCTTTGCTCAGCATACAGACTGAACAGAAAGGGAGAGAGGAAAAAGCCCTGATGCGCATCTTTCCCAACTTTAAAACATACAGTGTTGCTCTGTTCAGGCAACAGCATCTTGGTCTAGGTATAGATTTCATATAAACATAATTAAGTGTTCTGAAATTCTCATCTTTCTCAAGGTTAGCCATAGTTTGTTACATTCCACATAGTCAAATGACTTTGCATAGTCAATAAAACACAGACATTCTCTACTATAAGCCAAGATCAATCTGATATCAGCAATAATATCCCTGATGCCACAGCTTCATCTAAATCCAGCTTGAACTTCTGGCACTTTTCTGTAAGTGTATTTAATCATTTTTAAATTTTTAAATTTAATAATTTTTAAATAATCTTCAACAATAATTTCGACATTCTGTTGGGTCATCTTTCTTGGGAATGGGAACAATTATGAATCTCTTCCAGTCCGCTGGCCAGGTAAATGTCTTCCACATTTCCTGGTACAGACTGGTGAACACATCCAGGCCTGTATCCATATGTGGAACATGTCAGTTGATATCCCATTGATTCCTGGAGCCTTATTTTTTGTCAGTTCCTTCAATGGAGCTTGCATTTCTTCCTTTAACACCATTGACTCTTTATCATATGCTACTTCCTGAAATATTTCAAGGTCAACCAATTCTTTTTTCGTACAGTGACTCCATATTCCCTCCACCTTCTTTTGATGCTTCCTGGATCATTCAAGATTTTCCCATGGCATCCCTTGTACTGCAACTCAAGGTTTGATTTTGTTTTTTAGCTCTTTCAGTTTGAGAAATGTCGAATGAGTTCTTCCTTTTATTATTCTTCAACTCCAGCTTTCTGCACATTCAATTCTAGTACTTTGCTTTGACTTCTTGAGCTGCCCTTTGAAATCTCCTGCTCATCTCCTTGCTTCAGTACTCTTATTATGCCCATTTTACAGATGAGAAAACTGAGACACAGAAAGGTAGAACCACTTACCTTAGTCACCTAGCTAGTAAATGGCAGACCTGAAGTTTGCCCCTAGGCTTGGTCTGGGGATGGGGACCTAGAGGAGATAGTATTGAGTTTGGTCATTTACCAGGTATGTCCTTGAGAAAACCCCTAAGGAATCTACTGTTTCCTCCCTGCCCTGAGTCCCTTGAAGGGAAAAGCCACTTTAAGGCTCCGGCTCTAGGTCTTGGTTTTCTCAGCTGTAAAACGGAAGCAAGAATATCAAATTTTTCCATCAGAAATCAGATCTCATCACTGTTTGGCATAAACCCTCTGGTGACTCCCTATCACCTTACAATAAAATCCAGACTCCCTATTTGACCCTGTGGCATGCCAGGGTCATTACCTCCCCTCTGCTCTAGTCACACAACTCTGTTCCAAACATGCCAGGCAGCCTTTCTGGCTTCAGGACAAGAGAAAAAATACCTGGTTTTCTCTGCCTGGGACCTCCTCCCTCACCTCCAACAGTTCTCAGTCAATTATGCCCTTTCCTAGAGGCTTCCCTGGGAAGAGACTACTCTGGGAAGTTCCCTTTCAAGCACTCATCACACCCTGTCATTTTTAGCATTTCTGTATTGTTTGCCTGTTCCCTGCTCCCTGCACTGGACTGAGCACTCTATCACATCCTTCTGCATTCCTCCAAGAACTAAAAGAGGGAACATTAGTGGCCAAGTGGCTGTCGGAAATCCAGGCCACCCCAGAGACCAAGGCCACTCATCGCCAAGGTACTACCCAGCACATAACCTGCTTGAGGTTCAGCTCTTCCTCCAGCCTCAAGATGCCCTCATTTAAATAAGGTTCTGGCCACCCCGTGCTGAGCACTCATCTCTCCAAAACATACTACAATCTACATCCGCTAGTTGTCTCAGGTGGAGATGGGAGCCAGCTCTGGAGCAAGCCAGCCTGGGGTAAATCCCAGCTAGCTTCTCCAGTGATAAACTGAGGTCTTGAGTAAGATTCAAAACATCTCCACCCCTCAATTTCTCCAACTATAAAATGGAACTCCTCAACAGCACGCCACACAGATGATTCAGCCTTGCTTGCCAAAGCATTCGCTGAAGAAGGTCAAGGACTGGAGTCAATATGGATTGAAGTCAAACATCCAGAAGACAAAGATTCTCACCACTGGGCAAATTGGCAGCTTCATGACAGATGGAGAAGAGATTGAGGTTGTCAACAATTTGCGTTTGCTCGGCTCCCCAATCATACCCTTGGCACCAGCAGTCAGAAAAATCAAAAGATGAATTCCACTGGGGAAGTCTGCTGTAAAGGACCTCTCTAAAGTGCTGATGGACATCACGTCAGTCTAGAGACTAAGGTGTGCCTGATTCAGGCCATGGTCTTTGCAATTACTTGCTATGCATCAAAGAGCTGGACTAAGGATGATAGAGGAAGAGTCGATGCTTTTGAGTTGTGGTTCTGGAGAACAGTCTTGAACATACCCATAGACAGCCAGAAGAAAAAAACAGGTCTGTCTTGGAAAGGGTGAAACCAAGTTTCCCCTTGGAGGCTAGAATTTTGAAGTTCCATCTCACATACTTTGGACATGTGGCCAGGAGGGACCAGTCCTTGGGGAAGGACATCACGCTTGCAAATGTGAAGGGACAATGCAGGAGAGGAAGATCCAGGACGAGATAGATTGACACAGTAACTGGGGCAATGGGATTAGGTGTGTCGGAGTCAATGACACTGGTTCAGGACAGGGCAGACTTCAGAGCTGTTGTCAATGAGTCACAGGTGACTTGATAGCATATAATAACAACAACAACAACAACAACAAACATGACTTCCAGGTCTGTGGATGGCAAATGTCATCAGCATAGAACTGTGATGATTATTGTTATGGATTGAAGTACATTCCCTCTCCCCTAAACAATATTATATTGTAAATCCTTATCTCTGCTTATCCAAAAACAGCATCTCTATTGGTGGTTCAAATTCCTCAGCGGCTCTTCAGGAGAAAGTTGGGCAATCTCCTCCCACAAGATTTACAGCCTCAGAAAACCCGCTGGAGCGTCAGCCATGAGTCAGTCTGACTCAACAGCAATGAGAGAGACCAAATCGATTCTTCAATTCTTCAAGCCACCCCCTAGAGATATTTCCAGATAACTAAGAAAACGATTCAGCCACACTCCAGTGCCCAGATCCTGGACAGGCCTTCATCAGCCCCAAATGCTGATCCACAACTCCTAAGAGTAGCACAGGTAATGGTTAAGAGTACAGAGCCTGGAACCATGCTGCCTGGGTTCAAATCCCAGCTCTGGGTTTAGCAAGTTATTAAACCTCTCGTTACCCTTCTTTAAGACAGAAAAATGTAGCAGAGGTAACTAAGAAGGATTGGGAAGAAGACCAGCCAGTGACAACCTGCGGATCACAATGGCCCAACCTGTAATGGATCCTGGGGATGGCCCAGGGCCGGGCAGCGGTTGGCTTTGTTGTCCATGGGCCACCATGAGTCACAACCAGGCCAGCAGCCGCGAAGTTGAAAGCTGCCACAAGCAGTAACCACCCGCTGTCCCGGACCTGAGAAAATGAGACAAGCTCATACTTGCAAAGTGCTCGGCACACAGTAAGAGCTCAGGAGGTGCTGAGATTTCTCTTCTACGGTGAGGGGATCATTTTGAACATTTGTCAGTTTGCATGGCACTCCTGCCCCCTCCTTCCCCTTCCACCTGTTTATCTTTTTCTCCAGGGTAGACCAAGACCTTAGCCTGCCCCAGAGGAGGATTTCGGAGGCTGCAGGCAGCAGGAGAGGGCCAGGCAGTCTGGCTCAATTTCAGCCCAGCTGTCTGGGTC
The DNA here is from genome assembly GCF_000299155.1 of Elephantulus edwardii. NCBI lineage: Eukaryota > Metazoa > Chordata > Mammalia > Macroscelidea > Macroscelididae > Elephantulus > Elephantulus edwardii. Next base: position 3,166,505 of record NW_006399765.1, read on the forward strand.
AGAGACATGCAGCGGGGCCCCTGCAGGACCGCTCTGGCCCTACACTATTTCTGGAGTTGCCCCGGAGTCTCATGCCCCAGTCTGCTGGGAGTTCGCCTTGTCCAAGGTGCTCTATATAAACCTCAGGAAAAGGGAGGTAAGCAGGCTGCCAGAGAGGTGTGGGCATCAACACGAGATGCCGAGGGCAGCGAGCGCCTGAAGCTCACCAGCTGCCCGCCTTTACCAACTCACTCCTCTGGGCCTCCGTTTGCACCTCTGTGAACATAAGGGACCTGGAGTGGAGACTGAAGGAGATGCTACATGCAAAGCCTTGGGGAAGGGTCAAGTACATAGGGTGGGGATGCAGAATGGGGCAGACTCCCAGTTACGCCTGAGATGTGGAGGCTCAGCATCACGGCTTCTTAACCTTGACCCAGAGCTACGCAGAAACCTGCCCAAGGTCATCCAACAAGACAGTGACAGATCACATTCAGGGAAATGGTTTTCACAACTAAATATACAAGATGTACTGTTGTTACATACCAACGAGATCAAGTCAGAACAGACCCATAGCTGACCCTCCAGTGGGTTTTCAGAGGCCGTAAATCACACAGAAGGAGATTGCCCATCCTTCTCCTGAAAAGCAACTGGTGGTGGATTCAAACTGTGTACCACCGTGTCGGCCATGCAACTCCTTATCACTTAGTCACCAAAACTCCAGTAATAGATTGTTGATATGTGTCATTTAGTCAGAACCAGCTCATGGCTGACCCTCCAGTGGGTTTTCAGAAGCAGTAAATCACATAGGAGGAGATTGCCCGTACTTCTCCCGCAGGTCAACTGGTGAAGGACGTGTGTCTTCCGGCTGGCAGACATACATACATACATATATATATACACACATATACATACACATATATGCATATGCATATACATGTATATGTGTGTGTATATATATATATATGTTTTCAACCAGAAAATACAGCCACATGGCTCAAAATGCAAAAGCTATGAAATGGAACAGAGTTTAAAATAAAAGAATCCTTTTTTCTGCTCCTGTCCCAGCCACTTGGTTTCCCTCACTGTGGGTAGCAACCCTGCCACCAGAGGGTTGTATATGTTCCCAGGGAAATTCAAGGCAGATCCAAGCACATGTGGACAATTGCAATTCCTCTTTTTCCACCCAAACGACAGTAGGTCACGGGCACCACTTTCAACCTTGTGCTTTTCACTAGTAATTGTTGTTGATGATGATACATCAACACATGAAGAGCAGCTTCACCCTCCTCACAGGTGCACAGAACTGTTTCCCAACAGCCCCACTGCGGGACACTCGGTGTGTGTCCATCAGGACCAGCTGCCAGCGAGTCGTTCCCACCCCATGTGTGTCACGGCAGAATTGTCCCTGTAAGGTTGTCCATGGCTGACTTTTTGGAAGCAGAACGCCAAGCCTTTCTTCTGAGGTGCCCTTGCAAGGACTCTATTGGCCAACCTTCTAGTTAGTAGCCAAGTGTGTCAGGCATGTGCACTGGTCAATGTGGGCGTCAGTTCCTCCCACTTACAAGCCATGCCACAGTGTCACTGATCTGAGAAGGGCCTGAAAGTGGGACAGTCAGAAGACAGGAGAACACGCTTCTTACTGGGACAGAGATGGCAGAACCACATTCCATGGGAAGCCATCCAGTGGACCTCCTTCCACCAGAATAAAAAATAGAAACAATAAACCTGTTGTCGTCAAGTCCATTCCAACTCAGTGGCCCTGGAGGCAGAGCAGAACTGCTGCATAGGGTCCCCAAGGCTGTAATGCCATGGAAGCGTCCTGCCACACCTGTCCCCCAAAGAGCTGGCAGGTTTGAACCGCTGACATTTCTGTTAGCAGCTGAGTGCTTAATCAATGTGCCACTAGCGCTCCATCCCACCAGAATAACACATATAAATGCTGTTGTTGTGGTTATGTGCCGTCGAGTCACCTGGAACCCCTAGTGACCCTGTGTACAGCAGCTCTGAAGCCTTCCCTGTCCTGAGCCTGTCTCGCTAATTCCGACACACCAACCCCCAGTGTCCCAGTCACTCTATCAATTCATCTCATCCGGGGTCTTTCTCTCCTACGCTGTCCCTCCACCCTTCCAAGCACGATGAATCACCTTGTGACCTGGTAATTCCACTCCTCTTAAAGACTTGAAAGCAGACACTCAAGTGGATACATGTAAACCCAAGTTCACTGCAGCTCTGTTCACAGTAGCTGAAAGATGAAAATAACCCAGGTGTCCACCATGAGGTGGATGGATAAACAAAATGTATTATGGACATAAAGTACAATATTATTCGGCCATAAGGAGAAATACAATCCTGATACATTCTTTTGTTGTTGTTGTTATGTGCCATCGAGTCGCTTGCAACTCATAGCGACCCTATGTACAAGAGCCCGAAACTCTGCTCTGTCCGGTGCCAATCACACTGTCTCTGACACTCCCATCCCAATTATCCCAGTCACTGAATCAATCCACCTCATAGAGGGCCTTCCCCTCCTGCGCTGTCCCTCCACCCTACCAAGCATGATGTCCTTCTCCAAGAACCTGTCCCTCCTTACAACATGTCCAAAGTATGTTAGACGGAGCCTCTGAATCCTTGCCTCCAAGGAGCTGCCCAGTTTAACCCTCTCCAGGATGAATCTGTTTTCCTAGCAGTCCATGGTACCCTCAATACTCTTCTCTAGCACCACAGCTCAAAGGCATCAATTCTCCTTCTATCCTCCCTAGTCATTGTCCAACTCTCTGATGCATAACAAGTGATAGCAAAGACCATGGCCTGTATCAGACGTACCTTAGTCTCCAGAGTGACACCATTGCTCTTCAGAACTTTGGAAAAGTCCCTAACAGCAAACTTTTCCATCACAATACGTCTTTTAATTTCCTGGCTTCTGGTACATTCTACGGCATGGAATAATCTTAAATGCAAGTCACACACAAAAGGACAAATATTATATGATTCCACTAATATAAAATATATATACACTAGGCAAATTCATGACACTGAAAGCAGTTTAAAGATTACCGGGTTTGGGAGGAGGGGAGCCCTTGGAGTTATTGCTTAATGGGTACAGAGTTTCTGTTTGGGATGATGAGAAAGCTTCAAAAGTAAATAGTGATTACATAATGATTACACAACATTTGAATAAAATGACAAAATAATCAAAATTCCAAAGAACTCATAAGAAAGCTATTAATTAGAGCAGTCAATCGATTCAACTAAACGGCAGGGTACTAAGGTCAACACAAGTATCAGGGAGGCTTCTAACGGTAGCAGGGAGCAAATTGAAAAGGAAACTCGGAAGGTAGTTTCATTCATTAAAGCATCAAAAAAGAGTGAAATACTTAGGAATTCATTTAGTCAGGGAAGTGAAAGGTTTGAACACTGAAAACTAGAAAATATTACTGAAATAAAGAAGATTGATACAGTGGCTACTTTCATAAAAACATAAAACAGTTGGTTAGAATATGGTAAAACTGGAACCCTCACCCACTGCTGATGGGATTATAAAATAGTGCAGCTGCTGTGGAAAAGTCTGGTGGTTTCTCAGAAGTTAAACATAGAACAATTATGACCTAGCAATTCCACTCCTAGGTATTGTTGTTGATTGCCTTCAAGTCAAGCATGACTCATAGCGAACCTATGAACAAAAGGCCTGAAGCCCCTCTACAACCATCAACATTTATCAAAGTTCATAGAGTTTCCAGAGGCATGTTATTTAGGAAGTAGATGCCACTCCTGCTTCCAAACCTGTCATAGTATGTTATTGTTTTTATATGCCACTGAGTCGCTTGCGATGTATAGCGACTCTGAACCCTTCCCTGTCCTGAGCCAGTCTCACTAACTCCGACACACCAACACCCATAGCTCCAGTCACTGTATCAATCCATCTCATCCTGGGTCTCCCTCTCCTGCGCTGTCCCTCCACCCTTCTGGGCATGATGTCCTTCTCCAAGGACCAATCTCTCCTGGCCATGTGCCCAAAGTAAGCGAGGCAGATCTTCAAAATCTTAGCCTTCAAGGAAAGACTTGGCTTCACCCTCTCCAAGACAGATCTATTTGTTTTCTTGGCAGTCCATAGGTATATACTACCCCCTCTCCCCCCAAAAAAAGAAAAAACCACCTTGAAAGCAGGGATTTAAACAGATATTTCTACACCAATGTTCACAGCAGCATTGTTCAAAGCAGATGAACGGATAAATGTTACAGGTACAAAGAATGCAATTTTGTTCCATCATAAAGAGAAGTGAATGGATACAGGCTATGAAATGGGTGAACTTTGAATCATTCTGAGTGAAATAAATCAGACAGAAAAGGTCAAATACTGTATGATCACACTTCCATGAACCATTTAGCATAGTCAAACGCATAGAGACAAAGTTTATTAGCCACTCACTAGTTCATTAGCAGTTACCAGGAACAGGTGGGAATGGAAATGGTGAGTTATCACACAAAGGATACTGAGTTTCTGCTAAGGATGATAAAAATATTTGGGAAAGGATGTTGGTGATGGTTGCAAAACATGACGAGCAAGTCACTGAGAGGTGTACTGTCCTAGAAGTTGTTAAAATGGCAAGTGTTTAGGTATGTTTTACATCTATAAAGAGCTTTGGTGGCACAGTGCAAAGTGAGATACAATCCAAAGGCTCTATCTCTCCAGTGGTTCAAATTCACCAACAGCTTCTGCAGAAGAAAGAGGGGCAACCTCCTCTGTGTGGTTTGCAGCCTTGGAAACCCAATGAGTCAGTTCCAACTGACAGCAATGTGTAACTAAGGGCTACCTCCATTAAGGAGTTTTTGTGGCATAATGTGGTGTTAATCAAAAAGCTAGCTATTCAGCTCCACCTACCACTTCACATGAGAAAGATGGGCAGTCTTCCCTGGGAGCCCGGTGGAGGGGCGCCATGAGTCAGATCGGATTCGGTGGGGCGGGGTCTGGAATTTTTTGGTAAATGCCTGTTAGCTTTGTTGTTATTAAGTGCTGTCAAGTCCAGTATGACTCATAGCAACTATATGAACAACAGATCTGAATCCTGTCCTATCTTGCAACATCGTATCATCTCTGACACCTTTCAGCCCACTGCTGTAGTCACTGTATCCGTCCATCTCCTTGTGGGTCTTCCTCTCCTTTTCTGACCCTCCCCCTTTACAAGTATGATGTCCCTTCTTGTTATTGTTACATGCCCTTGAGTTGTCTGCGACTCATGGGGTCCCTATAGACAGCAGCTCTGAAGCCTGCCCTGTCTTGAGCCAGTCTCACTGACTCCAACACACCTACCCCCAATACCCTAATCACTGTATCAATCCATCTCATGATGATGTTCCTTGGATGTTATTATTTCGCTAATGGAATGACTGATTCCTCAGTGGGCTAATCCCTCCACCCTCCAAGGATGATGCACAAAAGACGGGGTGAGATGGAGGTCCCTGGCCAGCAAACGAAGCATCAACATCTGTACACATACATGAGGTAACTGTTGGTCAAGGTCATCGGCTGTGATACTCTCGCATTGTGTGTCTCTCGCATTGATTCCACCCTCATCTTTCCTATCACTTTCCAGATGAAGCACCAAGGTCCAGAAAAAAAAAGATAAGCAGTTCATCCAGAGGCATCCAACCTGGTTCAGTATTTATCCCCTCCCGTCCATCACTGAAACACTGGAAACATACTGACAGCATCCACCAGGCTGTCAGGAACCTCTCCAGAGTACTGAAGAGCAATGACAGCAGTCTGGAAACTAAGGTGCGCCTGATCCAAGCCATAGTTTTCGCAATTCCATGCTACGCATCAGAGAGCTGGACAATGACTAGGGATATAGAGAACTGATGCCATTGAACTGTGGTGCTGGAGAATTGTGTTGAATATACCATGGACTGCTAGGAGAACAAACAGCTTCATCCTGAAGAGGGTGAAACTGGGCTGCTCCAATGAAGCAAGGATTCTGAAGCTTCTTCTGACATACTTTGGGCATGTTGCAAGGAGAGACCTGTCCTTGAAGAAGGACATCATGTTTGGGAGGGTGGAGGAGTAGTTCAAGAGAGGAAGATCCTAGATGAGATGGATCAATTCAGTGATTGGGGTAATGGGGGTAGGTGTGTCAGAGACAGTGAGCTTGGCACAGGACAGAGCAGGTGTTTAGGGCTCTTGTACACAGGGTTGCTATGAGTCACAAGCAACTTGAAGGCACATCACAACAACAATCCATAAACAGGGAGCATTTTTATTTTGGTCTTTTATTGTGTCTCATAGAATGTTCTGTATTTTTCTTTGTATAGGTTTTTTTGTGTCTCTAGTTAGGTTCACTCCCAAGGATTTCAATTTGTTGTTGGCTATTGTAAATGGTATTGCTTTCCTTCTCTGAGTTCTCTTTGTTACTGTAGAGGAATCCTACTGATTTTTGGATATTGATCTTATATCCTGCCACACTGCCAAATTTATCAACTAGCTCAGTTTTTTTTTTTTGTTGAGTCCTTAGGGTTTTCTGTGTTCACAGTCATGTCATCTGCATATAGCAACAGTTTAACCATTCTTTGCTGATTGGGGTAATGAGGGTAGGTGTGTCAGGCACAGGGTAGAGCAGGTTTCAGGGCTATCGTACATAGGGTTGCTATGAGTCACAAGCAACTTGAAGGCAAATAACAACAACAAACAGTAAACCCAGAAGCACTCAGGTGATAGAACCTTAACAGATGAGGAAACTAAGGCCCAGCAAAGGCCACCAGACATGTCTGATGTCACACAGGAACTGAGGTTTCTTCTGCCTTCCACAGCGTCTATATTCTCTTGAGCAACTGATGGCAGATGGTCCCCTCTCCCCCCCCTTAACTCCCATTTTCCTCCGTGCCACAGCTCCACTCTCCAGACTTGTCTTTGCCCCTGATACTCCCTCTGCATGGAGTGTTCTCATCTGCCCTCCATCTATTTTCCTAGTAAACATCTCCCCCTCCCACCCCACCTTCAGATCTCAACTCAAACATCACTTCATTAGAGGAGCCCTCCCTGACCACCTCCAGGGGTCCCCAATTAAACTCTCTCATAGCCCTCTCCCTTTCTCATAGCAACCCTTCTTACACTGAAAGTTTACATTTGGATACATTGCATCAGATGTGTGATTTCAAACACAGGAAACTGACTTGATCCTTTGCACAGGTTATTTGCGTAAATTTTTATTTTTAAAAACATTTCCCTGATTGTAAAATGGTACAACCACTCTGGAAGGCAGTTTGGTGTTTCTTCAAAAAGCTGAACATAGAAATTTCATATGACTTAGCTATTCCACTGCTTGAGAAATTATACCTTGAGAAATTTAGGACTGAAACACAAACAGAGATTTGTACACCAGTGTTCATAGCAGTGTTATTCACCATCACAAGAAAATGGAAACAGGCCAAATACCCAACCACAATTGAATGAATTGAGAAACTGTGGTACATTCACACACAACGGAACACTATACAGCATTCAGGAGCAACGATTTTGAAAATTACTATATAACTTGGGAGGGACTAGAGAGCGTTATGCTACGTGAACTAACTCAGTCCCATAAAGTCAAATACTACATGAGACTATTACTGTAGAAATAGAAAGATACCTAGTAAAACGTGTATGAGGATCAAAGGAGGGGAGGAGAAAGGGAGGGGTAAGGATGGGCAGAGGGAAATCATAGGGCCACACCATTTGATTGACGGAGGGAGGGGCGCGTAAAGGAAATGGGAAAGATCAGCAAGGCTCTGGAAAGATACAATGATGGGCATAGTTCAGTGTTTATTAATTTTATGAAACATAACGAAGCGGAATGATTGTATGAAACACATGAATGAAGGATAGTGTGAAACACCATGTATACGAACTTTGCAAGCAAACCAATATAAAATAATTTGAAAAAATGTTTCCCTGAAATATCACCCATCTTAATTCCTGAGCTTTGGCACCCCTAAATTTGGAGCTGGAGTTCCATGCCTCACTTGCTCACCTTAGCCCTTGCCTGTGTCACAATTCATTAGAGAAGACAATAAACTCACCAATAAATCAAAGAGATAGGACATCAGATGGGGCAAATGCTGCAGAGGAAAACAAAAAAGGCAAGGAGGGGAGGGCAAGGCTGTGAAGTCAACAAATATTTGTTGGAAGAAAGAGTGACTGACTTGTTTGCCCCCAGCCCTTCTCCCTAAAGTCGGAGAGCGCGAAGAGTAAACCTTGGGAAGAGATTCATGGCTCTCAGAAGCTATGGCTCTGAGAGTCCACAATTGTTAAGATCGAAATCAAATAGCCCGGAAGCCAGTGCTTCCAGGTCTGTGGCTTAGGGTAAGGGACGTCACTTCTTAAAATCTTAGTTGCTCCGCCCCCTAAAAGGAGAACAGAAATAACTACTCTGGGAAGAAGAGGGTCCCAGGAAGCAGGGCCAGCTCTATCAGATGGTCCCACATTGGAAGCACCCCACCCATACAGACAGATCCAGGGCTGGGCAAAGCATGGGAAGGCGATCCAGCCAGGGCTCCACAGGTCACGTTTCCCAAGAGGATCAGAAGGTGATCGCACGTTGCCCTCTGTGTCTCTTAGACAAGTCTAGGCTGGAAGGTGGAAAAGGTCGGGTGGAAAGACCTGAACTGGATTCTCTGCCAGAATTCTCCAGGCTCGGCCACCACCTGAAGTCTCTGGACCTCAGCGTCCTCACCTGTGCAATGGGGATGACACCGCGTTCTCGCAGGTACCACAAAGTCAGGACACACACAGCCAACGTTCAGAGAGCTGTGATCCCCTGCAGGACCCAGGCCCCCTCCCAAGACCTCTACGCGCTCACCTGGAGCCAGAGCTACAGGAGTCCACACTCCCCGGGGTGAAAGGTCTCGGAGAGGTCGGCAGCTGGGACCCTGTCTGGGAGTGGCAGCTTCCTAACGCAGCCCGAGAAGCTCCGACCCCGAGGGTCTCTTTGAGTCGCCTTCTGCACCGGAGATAGGGGCTCTGATTATCCGAAGGCCCCACGGGAACAAAGGTCTCGGGAGCCTGGGAAGGGGAAGTGAGCACACTGCAGACACAACACACCGCATCCCACCCCCGCCGCCGGAATGGTTCGCTCCGGACATCCTGATTGGTCTCCCGCTTCCGTTCGAACGCCGCGCCGCCCACGTTGCCAAGCAACGACTTAGCTTCCACTTCGTGCATGCTGTGCGGTGACTCAGCCTCTCCGCCCCTTCGCTGTCAGTTGGCCGCCTGGTCTTCTGCGGACACCTGTCCGCGGGTCCTGGGTTCTTTCCCTTCCTCTTCCCTCCGCTTCTCCCAGACGGGACTTCCTCCAGGCCCTCTCCCAAAAGAGCATGGTCTGCGGCTCTGGATTGTTCCTCTTCCCGAGTTTGCAGCCAACCTGCCAAGTGACCTCTGGGAGAGTCTCTCTTCCTCTCTATTTCCCCTAGCTGCACAATAAGGAGGTTATTTTTAAACCCTGTCTACAGCATAGCCCCGAAATTTCTTCTAAGAAATTCTATAAATTATAAACAAAATGTAAAGTAGCCTGGAGTTAATCCCTGCAGCAAAATTTTAGTTGTTGTTATGTGCCAATGAGTCCTTTGCGACTCATAGCGACCCTATGTACAAGAGCCCTAAACGCCGTTCTATCCTGTGCCAACCTCGCCGTCTCAAACACATTCATTCCCACCACTCCACTCACAGAATCGATCCATCTCATCAAGGGTCTTCCTCTCCTGCACCATCCCTCCACTCTCCCAAACGTGATGTCCCTTTCCAAGGATCAGTCCCTCCTTGCAACGTGCCCAAAGTAAGTCAGACGAAGCTTCAGAATCCTTGACCTGCGGAAAAGGAATTGACTATTATGAGTTCATCCAATGGAATAAGGTGGTGGGTGGCGGCAATAAGATTGTCAGGTTTTAGCTAGTGTTAGGTGTCATCGAGTCAATTACAACTCATAATGGCCCTATAAAGAACAGACCTGAACCTTGTGCCATGCTGCGCCATCATTACCACCTCTGATGTGCGTGAGCCCATTATTACAATCACTGTGTCAATCAATCCCTTTCTTTCTCTAACTTTACACTTTCCAAGCATGATGTCTTTTGTTTCAGAGGACTGGCCCCTTTTGACAACATCCCCAAAGTGGGTGAGAAGTTCCTCCATCCCCGCCTCTAAGGAGCACTTTGGTTGCACTTTCTCCACACAGAATTGTTTCTTCTTTTGGCAATCCATGGAAAATGCAATACTCTTCCCCAACACCACAATTCAAAGTACCAATTCCTTTGTCATCCTTACACATTGTGCCATTTATAGATGCATGGGAAGCAGTTGAAAATACTGTGGCTTGGATCAGGCACACCTTTGTCTTTAAACTGCCATCCTTACCCTTTTGGAGAGACCCTTGACAACAGATTTTTCCCCCTACAGCATATCTTTGAGTTTTCTGACTGCTGTTGCCCCGGGTATTAACCATGGCTCCAAGTGAAATGAAGTCATTAACAACTTCGATGTTTTCTCCATTTATCATGATATTATTGGCCCAGAGGCGGAGAGCTGGGTAGGTTTTGCCCCCCTTGATATTAAGATATAATCCATGTTGAAGTTTTTTTATGTTGATATGTAACCATATTGAAGGCTGTAGTCTTTAATCTTCGGCAACAAGTGTTTCAAGTCCTCTTCATTTGAATGACAAATTGAAGAGGAAAGGTATTGTATTCATAGTCAAAAGAACACTTCAAGAGCTATCGTGAAGTACAATGCTGTGAGTATAATGCCATCCTTACACTAAAAGAAAGACCTGTTAATGCAACTATTACTCAAAGATAAAAAATACAAAACCAACAACTTAAGTCAAAGATTAAGAAATTGCGGACTTCTACCAACTTTTACAGTCTGAAATTGATCAAACATCCAGTCAAAAGACAATAATAGTTAGTGGTTAAGAGTTAGAAACAAAGAAGAAACACTGCTAATTGGAAAATACAGCCTTTTGTGGCAGAAATAAGGCTCACAATCAAATAACAGACTTGTGCAAGGAATTAATTATTCATTACAAATATCATTTCTAAAAAACATAAATGGAAATATATAGGAATCAGATGGACTATATTTATGGAAAGAGTCAATAGAGAAGGTCAATATTGGCAGTCAAAACAAGGCCAGGGGCTAACTGGAACAGATCGTTAATTACTCCTGTGTAAATACAAATTAAAGCAGAAGAAAATGCAAACAAGTCCATGAGAATCAACTATGACCTTGAGCCTATCCTTCTTGAATTTCAAACCATAAGAATAGACTTCATGTATAGACTTCACTAATGACCAAAGTTCAGATGAGTTTTGGAATGACATAAGGATATCATCCATGAAGAAAGCAAAAGGTCATTACAAAGATAAGGGATGGGGGGAAAAGAGCAAAACGGATGTCAGAAGAGACACTGAAACTTGTACTAGATGGTAAGGAAGCCAAAACAAAGAGAAGAAATGTTGAAGTAAAAGAGATGAACAGAAGATTTCAAAAGGCAGCTTGAGAAGACAGTTATGTACAAAGACACAATGTACAAAGAATTGGAGTGAGAAAACCAAAGAAAAGAACATGCTGAGTATTTTCAAATGGAAAGAATCAAAGAACAAATTCAAGCACTGAGTTGCAATGCTGAAGGAGTCTATGAGAAAAATATTGAATGATTCAAGAAGCATTACAAGAAGATGGAAGAAATACACAGAGTCACTGTACTAAAAAAAGTTGGTGGACACTGAACCATTTCCAGAAGTAGGATATAATCGAGAACCAGTGTTAATAAAAGAAGAAGTTCAAGATGCACTGAAGACATTGGCCAAATAGAAGGTCCCAGGAATTGATGGAATCACAATAGAGGCCTTTCTACAAACAGATGCAGCTCTGGATGGCCTTCTAGCCTGTGCCAAGAAATTTGGAAAGACAACTATCTGGCAACTGACTGGAAGAGATCCATATCTGTTCCCATTCCCAAAATGATGTTCCAACAGAGTGTGGAAAGTATTAAACTATATCATTAGTAGCACCTGCAAGTAAAATCTTGTTGAAAATTATTTTTTTTTTGTTTTTTATTTTATTATTTTGCGTGTGTGTACCATCAAATCGGATCTGACTGGTACAGGAAGAGATTGTCCCTCCTTCTTCAGCAGAGCATCTGGTGGATTCAAACTGCATACCTCTGGGATTGCAGTGCAGCTTCTTGCCACTGGGCCACCAGAGCTTCTGAAAATTATTTTAAAATGTCTGCAACAGTATATCAACATGGAACTGCCAGAAATCCAAGCTTGACTCAAAAGAGGTCTTGGCAGGCACACAGGATATCATTGTTGATGTCAGATGAATCTTGGCTGAAAGCAGAGGATACTGGAAAGATATTTACTTGTGTTGTATTGACTATGCAAAGGCATTTGATTGTGTGAGCATTATAAATTACGGCTAAAGCTGGGAAGAATGAGAATCCTGAAATGCTTAATTGTGCTTATGAGAAACCTATACAGGTGTCTGTCAAGGGGTTACATTCTTTCTCCATACATATTCAAATAATTCAAGAAGATGGATTATAAAAAGAATGTGACATCAGGATTTAAGGGAGACCCATCATAAACCTGAGTTATGCAGACAGCACAACTTTGCTTGCGGAAATAGGACTTGAAGCACTGACTGCAAAAGATGAAATAAGATATAACTTCATTGAGTTTTTGACATGTCAGGTGGCTTGGGATGGACACAACCCTGCCATAACTTTTTGTGATCAAATAAATGTCCTTAATTATCCCACTTGTCTGTTGAAGAATATTATGCATTCATTAAAAATTATGTAGTTCAAAGACATTTAAATATATAGGTAAAATGCTAAGGATGCACTCAATTTAAAACATGTTTCCACAGGGTGTACAGAGCTCAGATATGCATTAAATACATGACCTTGATGTGGCATGTATACATGTGTATAATCATCTATAACAGCTGTTTATTTCTTCTTTGTACTTTTGTGGCATTTCCAAATTCCTCACACTTAAAAGTAGATAGGAAAAAGACAACACTTTTAGGAAGGTTAGAACAAATTAAGGTGAAGTAGTCTATAGTAGGCAGAAGAACTGGTACCTTTAAGTTGTGGTGTTGGAGAAGAGCACTGAACATTCCAAGGACTGGCAAAAAAAAAACAAGTATGTCTTGAAGAAGGTGCAGCCGGAGTGCTCTTTGGAGGCAAGCATGTTGTTAGGAGGGCCTATTCCTTGGAGAGGGACATGATGCTGAGAAGGGGGGATGGATCAACGAAGGAGAAGAGGACCCCCAACCAGGTGGATTGACATGGTGACTGCTGCAGTGGGCTCTAGTGTGTCAAAAAAATGTGAGGCTAGCACAGGATATGACAGGGTTCAGATCCACTGTTCATAGGGTCACTGTGAGCTGTACTCGACAGCATCTAACAACAACATTCTGTAGAGAGTTGCATTGCTAACCCAAAGGCCAGGGCTCTCTGGATATTGGACTCTGTCGGGTGCTTCTTGGAGGAAAGAAGAACAGTCTCTTCCCATGGGCTTCAGAGCCTCGAAAACAAGCTGGAGGATCAGCTGGGAGTCAGTTCCAGTTCAGTGGCAGTGAGATTGAGATTTGGTTGGGTTTGGTTTGGTTTTGTTTTAGTTTTCGTTTTCAAGGTTAATTTTGCTTCCCTATTTGGGTCTAGGGTATTGCTCTCTTTGGAGGTTGCCCCTGTTTTCTGTTCTGGCTGACCTCTTTTGTTTTTTCATTGCATTGCTAGTAACTGAGCATTTACTATATGCGTACTTAGGACCAGAGTGGGCGGGAGCATGAATCTAAGTCAATATCTAACGGTGATTTTTTTTTTCTTTTTAATTGTGATTTGAGTGAAGGGTTGTTTATAGAACAAATTGGTTTTCCATTCAACCATTTATGCTCATTTTGTTTTATGACAGTAATTATAATCCCCACATTTCTATTATAACAGAACTCTTCTCATTTCCTCCCTGAGACTCTGTTGTCATTGGTTTTCTCTGCTATCCTTTCCTGCCTTCTAAGCTTTTTATCCTTGGGCAAGTACTGTCATTTTGCTCTTATATGGTTGAAGCTGACAATGATCTTGAAATCTGGTTTGGACAATGTGTTAGACTGGATTCCTTAGAGGAGTAAAATGAAGGGTGTGTGTGTGTGTGTGTGTGTGTGTGTGTGTGTGTGTGTGTAGAGTGAGAAAGATATTTAATTCAAGGAAATAGCAATTTGTGAAAGCGAGAAGTCCCAAATCCATGGGCCAGATATATGACTAGAAGCATCTCCTAACTTACATACTTTTAGGAGCTGGTAAGTCCCCAGGTCTACAGGTCAGACAGCAGACAGCTGATTCATTTCCCAGGAACAGAAGGTCAGTTGATGATGAGTAAGATGCAAAACCAAGAGCAAGAGAGACCTTTGTTAGAGCAACCAATGTATGTGGGATGCAGCCACATGTCTGAGATCTATTAGATGCAGCAAAGACCAGAAAGTCCCCTTGTGCCAGATACTTGAGTAAGGCTGTGCTTTGAGTACAGGTGTGACTTCTTTAAGAATATGACTCAAGATACACCCCACAGGGGTCCTGCCTCATTGCCTCTGACCCATAGAGACACAGCAGAACTATGAATCCAAGGCTGGGAACCTCCACAGAAGCAGATGACCAACTTTTTCTCCTGCAGAGCGACTGGTGAATTTGAGCTGCCAACCCTTTCACTTAGTGGCTGAGTGCTTTAGCCACTGCATCACCAAGGTTCCTTATAACACATCAAATGGAGGGTAATTACATCAGCTCACAAAAATGTAAGGATCCAGCATAAAACTGGAAAGAAGAGCCCTGGACAAGGCAACACATAGTACTAACCCTCCCACCGACTCATTCTCCCATTGGTGTGAATTCAGAACCAACTCACAGATGACCCTCCAGTGGTCAGGAGCTGGCCCTCCTTCCTCCCACAGAGCCGCTGGGGGTTAGCCGGCACCGGCACCAGTTGGCACAGACACCATCATAAACAGGAAGTCTGGCTCCTCTCTGGAAGCACCAGCAAAATACTGAGTTTAGCATTCGCTGTACTCTCTGCCTGATTGTGTTTGAGGTTTTACACCACTTAACTCTTTTGACACATTTCAGTCTGAAGAAAGAGGTCATGCTGTTACTCCCATCTTATAGATGAAAAAATGAAGGTCTTTCTGGATCCAGGATCAGTCAGTGATTGGAAGTGCAGGTCTGGTCCTCAAAACCCTGTAGGAAGTCTGTGGTTGGGATAGTGGCAGCTTCAAGAAGGGAAGGCCCAGAGGTCCTGGGATCCCACGAGACACAGACGAAGCTGAGCAGAGGCAGAGGTAGGCTCTGTGCAACCCGAGCTTTATGCAATTCGAGAAGATTTCTTAAAAGAAAATAATATAAAATCTGTTGTTATTGTCATGTGCCATCGAATCAGAACCGACTCATAGCCGACCCTCCAGTAGGTTTTCAGAGGCCGTAAATGTCATGAGAAGAGATTGCCCATCTTACTCCCTTTGCGTCATTGGCGGACACAACTCGTGTGCCTTTGGGTTGGAAAAGCAACTCCTTACCCACAAGGCCATCAGCATAAATTAAGCGTTAAAGTGAACACCTACCAAAAGAAAGAGAAAAGAAACCACCAGAAATGGCAAGATTTCAAAACCTGACAAATCTCCCCACTATTGCAAAATTCAGGAAAATAACACTTCGTTACGAATCACTTCTTTGGCATACCTGTACAGGTGCCATGAACCAGCGTCTGACTCCATAGCTACATTTCAAACCTCTCTCCTCTAGTACCAGATGCTTCTTGTGGTGGGTCCTGCAAGGACATTCCTGTCGGGATGTGATATGACCCATGACCCGGCACCAATTTGTGCACCAACAATTGAGACAGGACAGCGGTAAGGACTAAGGTTATTTCTGGAAACATTTTTATACCAGGTCAGTAATAAGTTGCCTGTTTACAAAAGTATTCAAAGACAGCATAATGTATTCCACTAAACTCAAATTAAGCATGTCCCACTGAAGATCTCCTTGGCCAGAACCCACAAGCCCAGACCAACATCATCAAATGCAAAGGGAAGTCAGAGTAGGAAGAGATGGTGGTTTTAAGGTCAAAATATCCTACTTTGGAAAGTGCAGTCCATGCATAGGAGTGTGTGAGCACCTTATTAGGGTCCCTCCCAGCCTTTGACTTCCCTGTTATTAAAAGGGGTAGGACAACAATCATGGGGTGCTCGGATTCTTAGCTGAGAACTTGTGCCACTATAATCAGGAGTTGGAAGATCCCTGAGATGCTAGGATAAAGGGCCTGCTGACCTGCGTGTATCTTCAAAGCTTCCCTCTGTCCTGCACACCCTCAGGCTGACAACAAAAAAGCAAAACAAAGCAGCAACATCTGATGCCAGAGCCCCATTAAGAAGGTGAAGCAAACCAGGGCAGAAAGAGTTTCCTCTGGATCCCAAGTGATGAGAGAGAAAATTGAGAGATATTAGATTCTAGCATCTCCACATTCTAACAGTACATTGGTGAATCTCCTGACGACCTGGTGCCAATTCAGAGTGATTAAAGACATCACAGGCCCTCACACTCCTCCAAACTGGACTGGAGAATTGAGAAAAGGGACAGCCTGTCATTAACTGCACCCAGATCCAAGCAGAGCCAGCAATCTTCTTGGTCTTCTCTTGAGCCAGAACAACAATCACATCTACCTGTTGACAGTCAGGTGGCTCCTTCAGTACATGACCTGTGTCCCCTCCATAACCCTGACCTTGGCAGGCATTTTTTCCTCCACCAGGCTCGAAACTGAGATGAAATCAGCCTCAGATCTCAGCTCTCTGTCACCTGTGCACCTCGTGACAGCATTTCCCTTAGTTTCACCTAATTTAACAGGTGTTCTCTCTGTGCAAGTTTGCTTACATTTAGTCTTTTCTAGAAGGACCCACCGGCACCATCTGTTCTCATAGACCCCACATTCCTGTGGAGAAGATACACAAATGTGCCTTAAGCATGGGCTGCTGACAGACACAGGCTGGGGCAGCAGAAGGGACTGTGGGAGCCCAGAGAAGGGTTGCTTAACTAGACTGAAGGTCTGGAAGGTTTCCCGAGCTGGAAACTGCCAGCATTCCCAGAGGATCTCAACCACAGCCACATGGAGTATCCTGTTACCTGGGTCCTACCCTTCCCTAGAGACTCAAGTGTATTTGGTTTTCAGTGCACCCTGGCCCCGGAATGTGGAATAGTCCCTGTTTTTGTTGCTATATACTAGTAAGCAGAACCAACCCATAGCTGATCAGTAAATCACACAGGAAGAAATTGCCTATCTTTCTCCCATGGAGTAGCTGGTGGATTTGAACTGCATGCCTTTGTGTTGGCAGCTCAACTCTTTTACCGCTAAGCCACCAGAGCCCCTCTAGGTGTTATCTAATGCTGTGCAACACATCATCGCAACATCTAATGCCTTAGGGCTGACAATTGTTTTTGTCTCTGTCATGGCCTCTGTTGGACAAGAATTCAGGAAGGGATTAGCTTGGTAGCCCGCAATCAGGGACTTCCAGTGGATTGTGACAGGAATGTGATTGACACATAAAGCGGGCAAGCTGGTGAGCATGGAGACTGGGGCCTCAGTTCTTCTCACGTGGGCTTCTTCATAGGCTGTCGAGTGTCTACATCACAATGGTAGCTAGCTTCTCGCAGAATTAGCCAACCCAGAGAAATGACGATGGTGATTGTGTTTATGACCTGGTCTTGGAAGTCACCTCTAACTCCATCACTTCTATCAAATTCGATTGGCCAAGCACAAGAGATGCCATGGCTATGCTGATGGCAGAAGTTTGCTTGCTGAAAGTGGGGAGGATGTGAAACACCTGCTGCAGAAGATCAAAGACAGCCTTCGGTGTGGATTACATCTCACCATCAAGACGACGAAGATTGTGGGTAAAGGAAATGGGAAAGATCTGGTGGGGATCTGGAAATACAGGGCAATGGTGGGCATAGATCAACATTGATTCATTTTATAAAACATAATGAGTGGGAATGATTTTATGAAACACAATGCAATGTGAATGAAGGATAGTGTGAAACAATGTATATTAACTTTATAAGCAAACCAATATAAAAGAATTTTTTTTAATTACAGATAGAACAAACAGGTTCCTCCCTGAGAGGGTGAAATCAGGCTGCTCCTGGGAGGCAAGGATTCTGAGACTTCGTCTGATATAATATGGGCGTGTTGCAAGGAGTGGCCAGTCCTTGGAAAGGGACATCATGCTTGAGAGGGTGGAGGGACAGCGCAAGAGAGGAAAACCCTCAATGAGGTGGATTGACCCAGTGACTGGGGTAATCGGGATAGGCGTGTCAGAGACAATAAGGGTGACACAGGATAGAGCAGCGTTCAGAGCTGTTATACCCAGGGTCACTGTGAGTTGCAAGTGACTCAACAGCACACAACAAGAAGAACAACAATATACTAAAAAAGAAGACAAAATTCTCACCACAGGCCCGACAGTCACCAGTACAGTAGATGGAGAAAAGATTGAAGTTGTCAATAATTTCTTCATGCTTGAATCAATGACCAACAACATTCTTGGTTTCAGGTGTCAGGAAATCAGGAGACATATTGCATTGGGCAAGTCTGCTGTCAGGGACATCTCCAAATTACTGAAGAGCAATGATGTCAGCTTGAAGACTAAGGTCATGGTCTTCTCGATCACCTGCATCAGAAAGCTGTACAATGAATAAGGATGATAGAAGAATAATTAATTCCTTTGCGTTGTGGTGCTGGAGAAAAGTGTTAAATATCCCGTGGACTAGGAACAAACAGATATGTTTTGGAAAGGGAGCTGTCAGAGCGCTTCTTGGAGGCAAACATGGCAAAGTTCATCTTTCATACTTTAGACGTGTAGCTAGGCAAGGCTATTCCTTGGAAAGGGACATCACACTTGCAAAGATGGAGGGTCAGCAAAGGAGAGGAAGACCTCCAGCGAGATAGATTGACGCCGTGGCATCAGCAACGGGCTGTAGTGTGTCAGAAATGATGCGGATGCACAGGGTAGGGCAGGGTTCAGCTTGGCTGCTCACAGGATCACTATGAGTTGTCCTGACTCGGTGGCATCTAACAATCACAGCAACAACCTAGGCCTTTCTGTTGAGAACCCATGTGTTGTTCTGTTAGGAAGTGGTTAAGTTGGTGGACTTGAGGAAAAAAATCAGAGAGAACGAAAGTAAGCTTAATGCAGCTTTATTAAAGGAGTGTGTGGGGGGGATAGGGGAGCTCCCAGGTGAAGTTCCTCAAATGTCACCTCCTCCTCCAGGGGTCATCATATTCCAAAGTCTCCTTGAAAGCACACTTGTCTCTCCAACATCCACAGCACCAGGAGACTGTTCTCGCAGCCAGTTCCCTGCAGCTCAAGACTCTCAAGCCATTGGTGCCTCCAGGGAACCAGGTTATAATTGCAAAAGAATCAGTCCTGGTTTCTTCCAGTCACATTGTGGACCAGGCCCCATCTTCAGATAGGCCCTTCCTGTCACTGAGCCTCTTTTTCTCCATCCACAATGTTTACTCATTTCAAGTCAGCCTGGGAAGGCTTCCCAAATATACCCGCCAAGTGGGGCTCTGGATTTTTATCCTTAGAAAGAATTTGATTCTAGGCTAAGCACAGTTACAGCAGCCACCAGGATGTCAAAATCAAACCCAGTGGTTTCCCAAAGTGAAGGAAGAATATGGCAGTTGCCCCCACCCCACCCCCAAGCTTGACCACTTCCTGAGAAACTTAATAACACCTGAGCTGGTCACATCAAGAACCAGACCAGACAAAGGATCCTGATAAGAGTCTGTGCTTGAGAAAACAAACGATTAAAAAGCTAAAACCTAACTAAATTAGCACACCAAATTCCAAGAAGTACCATCTTAGTCCTTTCCAGGCCCTCTATAAAAAGGAAACCCCCCAAACTGCCCGCGCACCATTTAGATCCTGTCTGCATGCCATGCTGCTGGGTCACTTGGCGTTCCTCTCAGACCACGCAATAAAGGCCTGTTCGTTTCTTGGGACCAGTTCCTTTCTTTATTTCTTCTCTCGCGCTCTTTTTTTATATCCAACACAGAGTAGAGAGAAAGGAATATGCTAATTGTCATTTGTATACATCAGATAAATCCTGTAGTAGTAGTAGTTGTTGTTGTTGTTGTTGATTTCCTTGAGTGAAGCACAATTCACAATGACCCTATGAACAAAAGGCCTGAAGCCCCTCTACAACCCTCGACATTTATCAAAGTGTATAGAGTTTACGGAGGCATATAATTTAGGCAGTGGATGCCACTCCTGCTTCCTAAAATCCTGTAGAGCAGCACTATTTACTAGAACTTTCTGTGAGGACATCAATGTACTCACCAGCCATGAGTAACTTTTTAAAAAAATTATTTTATATTGATTGGTTTGCATACAGAATTTGTATTTATTGTATTTTGTTCATATACATTGTGTTTCACACTTTCTTTCATTCACATTGTGCTTCATACGATCATTCCCATCCATTGTGTTTTATAAGATCCATCCCCATTGGCCTATGCTCACTGTGACCTCATCTTTTCATGTCTCCACTGGATCTTCTCTAAGTCCTTCACACCCTCCCCCCACCCACCAAACTCTGTGCCCCCACTCGATCCTCAACTGCTCTGCTCACCTCCCCTTTCCCCCTGAGACCTTCACATGCATCTTACTAGTTTTTCTTGTGTTTTTATAATAATGGTCTTACAGAGGCATGAGTGACTTTCAGCAACTTGAAATGTGGTGTGACTGAGTAACAACTTTCATTTTATTCCCTTTTAATTAGTTTACATGGAAAGAGAGACAGGAAGGCACAGCATTGGCTAGGATAACTCGAGAATCAGTGAACCGGCCTCAGTCCTCTTTCAACGTCTCTGGTTACCTCAGGGAGAAGTGTGGCTGGTGGAGCACCGCCTCCCTCCCTTTCTCTCTCTCTTTGCAGCCTCCTCACTCTCGGCTAATTTTAACAGACAGGAAGCTGCAGGCTTGGGACTAAATATACTTTGTTTTGTTTCTTTTTTAAAAAAATTAATTTTTTTAAGTGTAATTCGTATAAAAGATTCACATACTTTGGGCATGTTGTGAGGAGAGACCGGTCCTTGGAGAAGGACATCATGCTTGGGAGGGTGGAGGGACAGCGCAGGAGATGAAGGCCCTCTATGAGGTGGATTGATTCAGTGACTGGGGTAATAGGGATGGGAGTGTCAGAGACAGTGCGATTGGCACAGGACAGAGGAGAGTTTAGGGTGTTGTACATAGGGTCACTATGAGTCGCAAGTGACTCGATGGCACATAACAACAACACAACAACAACAATTCACATAAAATAAAATTCACCATTTCACGTAAACAATTAAATGTTTTCTGACAAATATACATAATCTATAAGCACCACAATGAAAAAATAGTCTCTATGACCCCAGAAAGTTACTCGTGAATTCTCTCCCTCAGTCCTAAGAACCCATAAGTCAGGGGTTTTCTCTATAGTTCTGCCTTTTGCAGAATCATCTGGAAGGAGGATTTTGTAGCCTTTTGGTTTTGGCGCTTTTTGCTTCAGGAAGCTCTGGAGGCTAAGTGGTAAGGAGTCACGCTGTCAACCCAAAGGTACACGGTTCAAATCCACCGTAAGGGTGGAAGATGGATAATCTCCTCCTGTGGAATTTACTGCCTCTGACAACCTGCTGGAGGGTCAGCTATAAGTCAGTTCTGACTTAATGGTTAGATGTCAATCCCGTGGGAGCCGGTGGATTGGAACCATGGGCCTTAGGGTTGGCAGCGCAGTTCCTTCCCACTACGCTACTAGAGCTCCCTACAAAACGTAGCAACAACAAATCTTTTACTTCAGCCTTCTGTAAAATGTAATTGCTGTTAATAGTGTTTTGTTTCTAGTTCATATTCTTTCCCACTGTTTTTCAAACTAGTAATACTGACTTTCCATTTAGACAGGGGGTATAAAACTAATGATCGTTTGAACACATTTTTTTTCTTTAAATCAAATCTATTTAAGTAAAGCAAGTTTGTGTAAAATAAAAACCAAAAGCATGGTGTTGGCAGCAGGATGGAAGACCTGGACACAGCACCAATCACAAGAGTGGAGGAGGGGATACCTGTGAGAAAACCGTCCAGTTCACCTCTGTGTGACCAGCAGGGAAACTGAGGCCCAGAAAGGGGAGAGCAGGTAGCAGAGGCAGGAGGACAGCTGTGCTACCCAGGACAGATGGCCCCCACTGGGAGGGGACAATTGTGAATCCCTTGTCGGGGGGCCTAGCAGAACTCTACCCTCCCCACTCCCCATGAGGTTGAAGGTCAGAGGCAGCCTGACAGATGGGATTTTGCAGGCAAGGGGGTTCTGGGAGTAGGGACCCTTTGTTCTCATAGCAGACAGAGCCTCCTGAAAAGAACTGGCCTTGTCCCCTGGGTCCCTTTTCAACCCCAGATGGCAGGGCCAGGCCGGGTTGTGAGGTGTGGAGGTGGGGCAAGGGAGAGTGTCACCCCTCTTGGAAGGGAAAGGTCACAGAATGGAGGCAGCTGTCTTTGTGGAATCCTGACCCTGCACTCCAGGCGCCTTCACCCAACAGGCAGGACTAGCTTTTCCAACTTTCAACTTGACCTCAGTGCTGGGGACGTATGCAAATCAGAAACAAATGAGCCTGCTGGAGCAAGGAATGGGGGTTACGCCTCCCTTTCTGTCCATATGGTCCAGGGAAAAGCCCACTGACTAAAGGAGCCCAGACTGCATCCCACAGCCATCCTTCCTGCGTACCTGGTACCTGGCTCCTGGATTCCCAGCCCTTCTCTGTCTGCACACTGTCCCTCCCTCCTTCCAGAAGCAGGCAGAGCTTCTAAAACATAAATCCCACTGCTTGTTCTTCTCGCTTAAAATCCTCCATTCGCCTTCGTCAGTTCAGGATAGCCCTCTCGACCAGGCCTGATTACCCTCTCAGACCTCCTGCATGGCTGTCTGGTTCCAGCCTTCACCCCAATCCTAGGTCCACTTTCTGCTCAGAACATTCGTACACCCTGTTCCCACTCCCAGAAATACCTTCCCCTGATTTCCCCTATGCCCCGTCCCTTCTTCCCAAGTCTCCTTTCAAACAAATGTCTCCTCCCTAGCAAGGCCATGTGACTCCAAATAAAAGCGATTAATATGTGGCCTAGAGGTAGAAAGTTGCACTGCAATACCAAAAGCACACAGTTTGAATCTCCCAACTGCTCTGGGGGAGAAGGATGGGCAATCTCCTGCGTGATTTACAGCTTCTGAAAATGTGCTGGAGGGTCAGCTATGAGTCGGTTCTGACTCAGTGGCACACAACCACCACCACCAACAACAACAACAACAACAACTCAATAATAACATTGATCATTCTCTCTCCAGCATCCTCTTCCACAACCTGTAGTTTTCCTTCACAGCACGAATAACATTGAAATTACACTTTATTGTGTGGCCTTCTTTGCCTCCTCTACTAAAACAGAAACAGAGAATGCCTAGCACATTGTCAGACACATAGTAGGTGCTCAATCAATATTTCCAAGTGAATGAACGATGGTCTCATCTTGAGGGAGTTGCACTGCCGCCCCAAAGGCTCCACTTCTCCGATAGTTTGAATTCACCAGCGGTTCTCAAGGAAAAGATGAGTGGTTCCTCCCATGTGATCTGCAGCCTCGGAAACCCAATGGAGGGCCAGCGGGAGTTCTGAGAATGAGCGAGCAAAGGGCCGCTTGTCCATTCTAAGACACACCTCCCTGAAGGAGATGGGAGATGCTGCAATAATCACTTATTCAATGAACAACTATCATGTGGTCTGAGTGTGGGCCCTCACAGAGGCAGGGGCTGGGACAGCAGGCGTGTGTGCTGTCTGCTCTCTGTTGCAGACAGCAGGCTGGAGAGACTGGAGGCCAGTGGGTGAGCACAGTGCGAAATGGCCAGGGATGCAAACAGGAAGCTCAGGCAGCTGATGGCCGCAACGAGGAAGGGCCCTAACCTATTCATGGCTTCCAGGCAGGCTTCGGGGAGGAGGTGACTCTCCAAGGATGAGCATGGGAAAGAGGGGAACAGAAGAGAGTTTGGAGCTGGAGGAGGGGAGACGGCCAGCCAGGCAGGTCACCCGGTCACCTGGACGTGTGAGCTCTAGAAGACAGCTGGGACTTTACCCAAGGACAGGAGGGCACATGAAGGTGGAGTGAGAGCAATAAACCCAGACATGCAGCCCTTCTCCCATCATGAAAGTACATTTTTCTCCCTCACCTCATTGGTGATTCCTCTCCCCAGGTACCACCATGTTCCCCATCAACAGACAGAAACAAAGAGTCCCTAAAAGGGCAGCAGCAGACACCAGACCGTCCACCCAGTGCCTCTGCCACTGCATCACTATGGTCTCTGGGACAGAAGGCCTTTCCCAGAACCATGGCAGGTCTCTTCACCTAGGAGAGGGGCCACTATCCCCGACCCTGCAGATCAGCCTCCTTAAATAATACTGACCCCAGAGAGGAGACAATGATTCCCTTTCCCTGTCTTTTTATCTTCTTTGGTGCTGTTCAGTCTTCCTCCCAACCCCTCCTATATCCAAAGCACATAATTTCAGATCTGGGAGGACAGAAAGAATCTTTCCACAAACTGCCTCCACTGTTGAGTCTTTAACACCAAATTCTGTGAGTCTCCTACAGGCCAAGCTCTGCTCACAGTGAGCCCAGCAGAGGCTGTGAGGACAGTGTGGCGTCAGGTAGCATCTTGCTCTGTTGTACTGCAGAGTCGTTATGAGCTGGAGAGTTAATGCCTGATGGTAACAACTGTGGACCTAGACACGCATGCGCCCTCTCTCTGTCCACCTCATTAGATATGCAGGGAGACTAAGGTCCACAACCAACCCAGGGCCAGGACGCAGGGTTCACAAGTGAAGAGCAAAGAAATAAAGCCCAAGGCACACAGATGGAGTCAGAATCAGTCTCTGTCTCTCAGGAAGTCAGGGTCACAAAACCTCATTGCTATGAGATTGATTCCAACTCACAGACACCTTCGAGGATGTGGGAGAACTACCCTATATGACATCCAAAGCTGCTCTCTCTGTCTTCTTCTTCTTCTTCTTCTTCTTCTTCTTCTTCTTCTTCTTCTTCTTCTTCTTCTTCTTCTTCTTCTTCTTCTTCTTCTTCTTAGTTTGGTTTTGTTGTTTTGGTTTTCTTTTTAAAAGGAAGCTAAAGAAGCTTTATTAAGGGGGTTCATCGGTGGGATTCCTTGGTCTGCACAGAGACAGGCAGAGAGACAGACCAAGGAATACCACCTCTTTCTTTTTTATAAAAAATAAAATCATCATAGTCTATTTCTCTGATCAATTGTTGTTGGATGTCATCTGTAATCCATGATGAGCTATGAACAAATCTGAAGCCTGTCCTATCCTGTGCCATCCTCATCATCTCTGACACACTCACGCCCATTGTTACAGTCACCGCGTCAACCCATCTTGTTGAGGGCCTACTTCTCTGATGCTGACCAAGCACATCTCTCATGTTGTCCTTCTCCAAGGACTGGCCACTCCCAGAAACATGTCCAAAGTACATGAGGCAGAGTTTCACCATCCTTGCCTCCAAGGCGAGCCTGGGTCTTACTTTCTCCACAACAACCCTCAATTCCTCCCGATTTCTTTTCTTCAGTGGTCTTAGTCTCAGATTCTAGTCTTTAATCCATCATCTCAAGTTTGCTTTTTTTATAGGGTATGAGGGTGTGGATCTTGTTTCTTTTTTCTGCAAATGGATATCAAGTTTTACAAGCACCATTTGTTACAGAGAGTGGCTTTTTTCATTTAACAGGTTTTGGTCTTTCGTCAACTTTCAGCTGTCCCTCACTGGGTGGGTTTCCTTCTGGGTTCTGAATTCCATTGCAGTGGCCTATGTGTCTGCCTTTGTCAATGCCGGGTGGGTTTTTATTGTTGTTCTTAACTTTTCCTTGTGCTTCAAGTGAAAGTTTACAGAACCACTGGGTTCTCCAGTCAACTCTTTATACTGATTTTGTTTCACTGCACTAATTGCAGTCCCCACATTCTAACATCATTCTTCAAACTTCCTCCCTGTGATGCTGGCTTCCACTCAGCCTACCATCCCATCCCTTCCCATCTTCTGCACTTTTTCCTATGATTGTTCCAAGAGTGAGTACCTCCCTCATGGTACCATTTATCTTCTAAGTGTGTCTACTGTTTGAGGCACAGGTGAGATCAGTTTCAGGCTTAAAGTGTTATTAAGCGTCACAGTCCTAGAAGTAAAATGATAATCGATAAGGAAGCCAACGATTACATATTCCTCCTATGGGGTGGGTGATGGGTTCACACTGCAGATCTTTTAGTTATCAGCTGATCACTTAACCACTGCACCACCAGGATTCCCTGGGTAAGGGACAGGGCCCTAAAATTCTGGGGTGGGGGCCTGCAAGGTCTGGAAATGAGGACGCACAATGCAGGCTCACCCAGAGAGAATGTCCCCTGGTTAGCTAGCCTGACCCTCCATCAGTGCCACCCCTGGAGTCCCCAAGCCAGGAGAAGGCGCCCCGCGCCCCTCTCAACTCCTCCTTCCACCTTCCTTCCAAATCCAGTCAGCTACCTGTCCCTTCTCGAGTGGACACATATTTCTTTTTAAAAAAAGTTTTATTCTTTCGTGTGTGTATATGTACCATCAAATCAGAGCTGACTGGTACAGGAGGAGATTGCCCCTCTTTCCGCAGAGCATCTGGTGGATTCAAACCATGAACTTCTCAGATTGCAGCTCAGCTTCTTGCCTCTAGGCCGCGAGAACTCCCTCACATATTCCTTAAGTTCCTTCAGTAAGGAAAACCTCAGCCGTGAATGAAGAAGACGACACAGTCCCACTCTCATCCAGGTGACGCTTTGGAGAGACAGACACACTCTACAAAAATAAGAGGACAAACAAGACCAATGGGGGGAAGCGAGGCAAAGTAGGACAGCACCGGGAGACCCGGTGACAGGGATGAAGTTGTTTTAATGAGGGAAAATAGTGCACTGGGTGGGTGGAATGAACAGGGAGTGAAAAGGTCCTGAGACAAAGGAGCTGATCAAGGGGCCTGACAGTAAGGGGGTGAGTGGGGCTGGAGTGGGGGAGCAGGGCGCAGTGGAGAGCAGGGAGTCAGGGCCAGGCAGAGGGCAGGGTCACATGGGGGAGTGCTGAGAAGAGGGGTGATAGGGCAGAGCAGGTGTTGGTCGGCAGGCCTTTGACTGAAGGTGGATGAAGTGAGGCTGAAAGTAGAAGGGCGCAGAAGACCAAGCAGGGCATGAAGGCCGCTGTGGAGTGATGGTCAGATGATCTACGTGAAGGAAGAGGACACTGTCTGCAGGGCCTGAGGCGAGTCAGATGCGGGTGTGTGAGAAAGGCTGGAATGAGAGGGGAGACAGACAGCTCCACGCTGGGGAGTCACGCTGCCTGCGGTAGCCCTAGTGCCCGAGAGAGAGTGGATCTCAGGAACTAGATATGGCAAGAGAAGGAACAAGCAAAGCAGGACGGAAGAGAATCTCGCCCCGCAGACGTATTTTTTCCCTTCCCTTTTTCAAGGCTGCCCAAAGGCGTCCTCTGGTGGCCAATTTTAGGACTGCAAGTCCCCAGGTTGGAGACCTTGTTAAGTGCCGTTCATTTGGACTCAGAGGCTGTTGTAAATCGCAGAGGAGATTGCGTATCTTTTTACAGAGGAGCAGCTGGTGGGTTCGAACTGCGTGTCTTTGCGTTGGCAACACATCTCCTTACCTAGGAGTAGTATATCTCGACCCTAGAAAGCAGGGTAGAGCCCGACAGAGTTCCAAGGTTGAAATATTCACAGAAACCTCACCTTTCCTCCACAAGTGGATGATGTGTGCTGTCCAGTCAGAACCGACGCATAGCAGTAAATCACACAGGAGGAGATTGCCTACCCTCCCACAGAGCAGCTGGTGAATTCAAACCGTGTGACTTTGGAATTGCAGCGCAGTTTCTTTACCATCAGGCCACCAGGGCTGCCTCCACCAGGGAATAATGAGTTCAAACTCTTGATCAAAAGGCTAACGAGCATGTAACCAAACACAACCACGGCACAACCAGGGATCGTTTGGGAACCTTAAGGGACAGACAAAAGACCCTGGAAGGTGCTGGTCTGCATCAAATCAGACCTCATTAGCCCTCCTCATTTCCAGGTAAGGGTGCTGAGGCCCACTTACGGTAAGGGACCTGGTTTCCATGCCAACACCATCACTGCTGCCCTCTGACCTACCAACTATTATTTTTTCAAAGATGCAGACATCAGAAGAACCAAGATGGCAGCGACAGAGGAAACAATGTAAGGAGCTGCAGGAACAGCAAGCTTCATAGAAACAGGCCATCATGCCCCCCCCCTCCGCCCCAGTCCTCAGTTTACTAATAATTGAGCAATTAAACAGTTGATTACTGGTCTTCAATATGGATCAAAGCTCAACATCAAGAGAACAAAGATTCCCAAAAAAGAATGAGTGGCTCCCAGCCGCCCACTGCAGAGCCCATACCATCGCCACAGCTTCATGGGACCTCCGTGGCCGGACCCCAGGAAGCTCCTCATCTGGGATGGACAGGGGGCGCCAGGGCCCAAAGGTGGTACAACAGAGCCTCTACACTGCTGCAGAATAAACTTATTATAAAATAAGTTCTCAGAAGTGGCAAGAGACGCAATGTGAGGAGCAGGAGGCCGGCCAAGCTGCGCTGAAACAGGCCGTGCAACTCATAAACAGTCAACAAGCATCAGTATGGGCTGAAGCTCAATATCAAGAGGACAAAGATTCTCGGAAGAACGTGGATGAGTCTCACTTCTGCCTGCTACCTGCCCCCAAGCCCACAAGGCCGCAATCCCACTGGGCCACCGTGGCAGGAGCCCACATGTCACCTAGTCTAGACCAGGTGGCAGGCACCACAGCCAGTGTGAGGAAGCCCCCACACAGTTGATGGCTGCAGATGCCAGGAGCTGTGGGTCCCCAGGGCAGGAAGGGAGGGTGGCACCTGCAGGGGCGGCATGGAGCCACCGGAGGTGAAGGACTTGATTCAGGAAAGCATCTCGCTGACAGTGAAGAAGATTTCCTTGGACAGGTCAGAGAAGAAGATCATCAACACAGTGGACTGATAAGTTGTCTGTAGCACTGGGCTCAAGCATGTCTTGGTTTGTGGGGATGGTGTAGGATAGGGCAAGGACTAGATTTGTGGTTCATAGAATTGTTGTGAGCCATAGAGAGATCTCTGTGGGCCTTGTGAATAGAAAGCTATGCTACCAAACCAAAGGTCAGGGATTTTAATCTGTGGCCCTCTGGTCTGATTATGATTGTTTTTAGTCAAACACTCTTCTAAGTAATATATCACTACTCTGCCATTTGACTATACAGAGGTGACAAATGTTTGGCCCTTGAGGTATGCCATCTGCCCCTGGGGAGAGCCGTTTGGCCCCTGGAGAAAGCTTCCAGGTCGCTGGGGAAAACTGCCTAGGGTATACAAAGAATTTTATCTAAGCCACTTTCCTTAACCTTTTCCCCCAGTACACCTGTAAGTAACACCTCCAAAGCCCTTCTCTTTGTAACTCACAAGTTTGTTCTCTCTAGATTTGCTCCCTTTCCTATAGGGTAACCTTAACACTGAGTTTTACTCCAGGCCTGTGCCCTGAATCCAGTTCCAGAGACAAGAGGAAAATATAACTGCCAGCTAAGGAAGCGAAGGAGGATGGAGCCTCAGGGTTCAGCCAGCTAGCCCCACTGGACCCACCTTGGTGAACACTTTGCAGTCCAGAGGGCACTAAACATCAGGAAAACATCTTCTAACTGAACAAGAAGGCATGCGGCTTCAACCCAGGACCACCAGTAAGGTGTTAAAGTGGGCTCCCCTTCCCCCTCCACATCAACACCTCTGTTCAGCATGAAGAAACCAGAGAGTCTGTGCCCCATTCCCAAATGAGAAACCCACAAGTGAATAAGACAATTTCCTTGTTTAAAAACAAAAATTAGTCACCACTGGAATATGTTTACCATTGCCCTGTGTCTTCTGGTCTCCACTGGATTTTTCTCATTTCCTTCACCTTCTCCCCCACCCACCAAATTGTGCAGCCCTGTGATTTCATCCCTGCCATCCTCACTCTCCTGCTCCCAACCCTCACCCCCTTGTATCCTCATACATGTTTTTCACAATAAAAAAAGAAAAAAAAAGGATGCAGACATCAGAGACACATGGAGTCCTGTAAGGATCCTCAAAGAATCCCCCCTACCCCGGTGTCGCCACACGCTCAACAGGATGCTGGGAGCCCCTCCTCCATCATGCTTCCAAGATTTGCAATCTCCCAGCACTGAGCACTCCCAACTTCCACTCTTACCTTCCAGGACTGCCAATACCCCAAAGTCACACATAGTGTTCCCCACTTAGCTATCTTCGTAGTATCTCTGACCCACTCCAAAGAGGCCCTCTATCCCTCACTCCTTAGACCCTGCCCCAGGGCACCAGGCACAGGTTTGTCCTCCTGCATCCATCCCCCATGACAGAGAGAGAGAGACAGAGACAGAGACAGAGACTGACACTGACACTGACACTGAGACAGAGAGAATGAATCTGGTCCCCTCTCACCCAGTTCCTCCAGCTAGGTAAAGGGCATGCTTCTCCTGTACCCCATTCAGATGATACCATGATCCTTCCCCCTCCCTGCCCCTGGCATTCCTAGAGTTATTGTCCCTCACAAAGGACAGGGCAGAGGAAATGAAGTCCCAGGTGTGATGTGAGCAGAGGAGAGGGGATTGTCACCTCCTTTGAGTTGCCTGTGATACCTCTATTGATGCAACCCCAGATGGCATTTGATAATTTATTTTTCATTTTATTTTCTTAATGTTTCCTTTTTTAAAGTTTTATTTTAAATCTAGACAACAAATAGAGTTGCAGACTCCTAGAAAATGAAATAATTTCATTAAGACTAAAGTTCCAGGCACGTTCTGGTGGCCTACTGGCAAGAAGCTGCAACTATAAGCTCAGAGGTGCACAGTTCAAATCCACCAGATGCTCTGCTAGAGAAGGAGGAACAATCTCCTCCTGTGCCAGTCAGATCTGATTTGATGGTACACACAAAAAATAATGAAATAAAAAGAAAAATTTAAAAAAAGACTAAAGTTCCAGTGATCACTCCCCATTCTCCCTTTTCATCCCTGTTCTCCAACCACCTGCCTCCCACACACAAATTCCAAAGATAACTACAGCTGTCAGCTTAAAATGTACACTGCCAAAATTATCTCTCTAGATACACTGTCACATACTACTCCTAGAGAACATATAGCATTTATTTGTGGATTTATAAATACTTTTTTATTTATTTTTTTTTACACAAGTGAGTCATGTTGTGCACTTATCTTAGAAATTTTTTCTGGGCTCTTGAGATCAATTCGTAGGGACAAGGTCCAGTTCAGACCTCTCAAATGTAGCTTCACTGCCCAGAAGCTGCAGGGAGCTCACAGAGGAGCAAAGGGGAGCTCAGCGGGGTGTTCACCACAGCATTGTCAGTGATATCAAAGGAAGTCTTCAAGACAGGGTTGGCTAAATTAGTCGAAGTGGGTCATGAAACCACATCCAGCTGTGAGAAAGACTGCCTACTGCCCATGACTGCCATCCCTGACCTCACGCGGTCACCAGTCTTCTCTCTGTTGGCGCTGGCTGTTGAACATCAGCAACATCACACACACACACACACACACACACACACACACACACACACACACACATTTGAGCCCATCCATCCCCGTGCCTGGGACTCTCCCTGAGAATGGGTGCTGGGTACCTCACCTATTTGCTTTCACAGCTACCTCTTCTGCCATGAGACCAGAAAAACTAACGGTGCCCCTTCCAGTTATCTATTGCAGCTATAACCGCCAGCTGTTGTGTTATGGCAGAGATTGTCTTTAACAAACAGAAATGTATTGTTTTACCATTTAGGAGGCTTGATGGTCATGGTGGTGTTATGAACTGTTCAGTCAGGCTTTCCAGTGGGATTTCAGAGGCAGCAAACTACACAGGAAAAGATTGCCCATCTTTCTTCAGCGGAGCGGCTGGTGGATTCAATCTGCATACCTTTGCACTGGCAGGGCAATTCCTTACCAACAAGGCCAAGTTCAAAGTTTCTTTCTTTTTAATTTTTTTATTTTAATAGTGATTTTAGCAAAAGTTTAGATGAAAGTTGGGTTTTCATTCATTCATTCATTCATTGTTGCACATTTT
>NW_006399765.1:3200268-3212370 GCF_000299155.1 Elephantulus edwardii
GGAGTTTAGGGCTGTTGTACATAGGGTCGCTATGAGTCGCAGGCGACTCGATGGCACATAACAACAACAACAACAACAATTCATTCATTATTATACAACTTCCTCTCTCCCCCTTCCTTCCCCTCCCCCAGTCCTCTTTGCAATGTACCTCTTGTTATAATGCCTAATCATATATTCCTTTAAATAGCTCTCTCTTATTTGTTCCAATACAGTGTTCATTATCTATCCACTTTTTTCCTATACTCCTTCCGACCCTCTGATGTCAGTCCTGCTTCATAACCGTGGTGTTATGCAGTATTTGTCCTTTTGTGACTCAGACATTTCACTCCAGGGTCATCTATGCTGTGTAATGTTTTACAGGTTCATTATTTTTCAGTGCTGCGTAATATTCCATTGTGTGAATATACTATAGGTTTTTTATTACTTCATTTGTTGATAGGCACTTGCATTGTTTCCATCTCTTTGCTGTTGTGAATAATGCAACAATAAACATGAGTATGCATTTATCTGGATGGTGATTCTGGTTTCTTTCGGGTGTATTCCCAGCATTACAATTTCTGAAGAAACGATGAAAGTTACACAAGTGTTCAGGTCTTTGATTTGTAGGATCACTATGAATCATCTACAACTCAAAGGCACTTAATAAAAACAAGAGTTTTATGGTTTTAGATTTAGAGTTTCCAGAGGCAAGCTGTTTCAGAAGTGGATGTCACCACTGATTCCCAGGTTGTTTTAATCAAGGAGCTCCAGCAAACAGTGTCCACCATGGGTAACCATTATCACATTTGACACATCAGTGTCACAGTGTTCAGCTTCACAGCAATCTCTGTACAGCAAATGCACAGACCAATGCTATACCACTTAGAATGTTTGACCAAAACAGTTAAAACCAGGTCTGAGGGCCGCAGATTAAAATCACTCACCTTTCGCTATAGCATAACTTTCTATCCACTAGGCCAACAGAGGTCTCTCTATGTTGTTTAAAGCTCTTGGGAGGGGAGAAAGAAATCAGAGCAGAGCTTTGGGACTTTCTCCCACCACCGCAACCCAGAAGGGGATAGGTTAACAAGCACAACAAATGTAGGAGCCACAGGAAACAAAATAGCTAACAGGGACCTCATAAAAGTTCAATCTTTGTGCTCCTCAAAAGACTGTCAAAAGAATAAAAAACAATCGATGGCTACAGGTGGAAGGGGGACCTTCGAGAACAGATTAACTTAAAGCCAAACATCTATTTATTTAAAATATATTCAGCTTCATAGTGACAGAGTAAGACTATTCTATAGAGTTTCTAAGGCTGTAATCTTTAAAGAGCTCTAGTGTAACCATGTACTAGGTTGATAGTTCAAACCCATCAGCTATTCCACCTGCGTATCCTTGAATAATGATTTACAACCTTGGACGCTGTAAATGGAGGGTCTCCGTGAGTTGGAACCTACTCCGTGGGAGGGAGGAGTTCAAGTTTATGGACAAAGGTGACCACATACTTTCTTCCCGGGTAACAGCGAGTGAGTTCAAACCTAAGGTCTTTTAGTTAGCAAAGGAATGCTTAAGTCCTCTTTAGGTTAACATTTAAGAGTGCAAATCAGGGAGCTCTGGTGGCCTAGTGGCAAGAAGCTGCACTGCAATCCAGAGGTATGTGGTTCGGGTCCACTAGATGCTCTGCTGGAGAAGGAGGGGCAATCTCCTCCTGTACCTGTCAGATCTGATTCGATAGTACACACACACAAAATAATATAATAAACAAAAAAAAATAAGAGTGTAATTCATTGGCTGTACCAGTGCTATTTCCCCCAAAAGACCCTGTTGTTGTTGTTAAATGTCATGAAGTGGACTACAACTCATACATCAAACAGATCAAAACCTTGCCCTGTTGTGCACCATCCTCACAATCTCCATTGTGTTTGACCCCAGTGTTGCATTTACTGCATCAGTCCATCTAGCTGAGGCTCTTCCCCCCCTTTGCTGAACGTCTATATTTTCCAGCATGATGTTCTTTCCCCAAGGACTAGCTGGCCACTCCTGACAACTTGCCCAGAGTGAGTGAGATAAAGTGTCAGCGTCCTTGCCTCTCAGGAGCACCCTGGCTGCATATCCTTCCAAGATAAGCATATCCTGAATATCTTTCCAAGACAAACATGTATGGGTTTTTGACCGTCCATGAAAGGTGTCAAATTTTTTTTTCAGTCTTCTTTATTCATTGCTCAATTTGCAGCAAGCATTTGAAAACAGTGTAACACAGATCAAGTGCCTCTTAGTCTTTAAACTCCTATCTTTGCTTTTAAGCACTTTAAGAAGATCCTTGATAGCAGATTTCCCAACGCAACACATGGTTTGATCTCTTGCTGCTACTGTAGGTGTTGATTGTGGATCCAAGTAAAATTAAATCATTGACAAATCAAAATCCCAGAACACTTAATTGTGCCCAAGTGAAACCTATACATAGACCAAGAAGATCTTAGCAATTATCCAAGTGGAACAAGGGAGCTCTACGTGGTTTAAAACCAGGAAAGTTGTGTCAGGTTTGCAGCCTTTCCCCAAACCTATTCAATCTGTATGCTAAGAAAATTATTGGAGAAGCTGAACTCTATGAAGAGGAATGTGGCATCAAGATTGAAGAAAGACTCATCATCGGCAACATGCTATATGCAAATGCCACAATTTAGCTCGCAGAAAGTGAAGAGGACTTGAAGTATTTACTGAAAGGCCACCTGGGGACTGGGCGGCATCTTGTGCTGACCGCACCTTCTAAGAGACATTCCAGTTTACCTGGTGTAAGACAACTATGGCCAACCAGAAGGAAACCAGGCATCAACCACATATTGCATGACTGAGCAGCTCCCTCATTAGGAGCTAACAAAGGGCATCCAGTCAACTTTCTCCATGGAGAACTGACCACCAGTGTGACCACCCTACCCCAAACCCTACCTATAAAGTTTAGCCTGTAATTTTCCTCACTGGTAACTTCGCTGCCTGACCCTGCCTTTTTCTGGCTTCAGACAGTAAATCTGCCCCAGAGCCACTAAGAAACTCTTTTGTTTCACTTCGCCCAGTTCTCTGTGCCTTTTTTACCTTACACTTACAGCAGAAGATCAAATACTACAGCCTTCAATGTGGATTACACCTCAACATCAAGAAAACAAAAACCCTCATCACTGGGCTAATAGGCAAAAGGCCATGGTGAGGATTAAGCATGTTACTGTGAGTCAAACCTTGGACTAGCGTGAGCCACAGAGAGACAATGCTCAGCACGTGGGGGGGGGGCTGCTAGGACATCGGACCTGTGAGGAGCACTATTATTATCCAGCTTTACAAGTGACTCGCTTAAGCTCCTGTATTTGAACCGAATTTGCTGTGGGGAGCCCTGTTCCGTGAAAGAAGTTAAGGCAGCCCCCAACCGGAGAGAATTCCTGGAGTGGCCCCAGGGCCAAGGGCCTGCTCTCTAGGGGTCACCTTCCAGAATCGGCTAGCAGGAAGTGAGGCCTTTCTTGTTTCTGGGGGTCACCTTCCATGATCCTCCTCCCACCCAGCTGGGATGGACCACCAGGTGTGCAGGTGCGCAGTGGGCGCTCCGCCCCTGGCCCGCCCCTGATCCCGCCCTACCGACCACGCCCCCCCGGCGGGCGTGGTCAACTAGCCCTCATAGGGCCGCGGCCCCGCCCAGCAGGGCCACTGGAAACCGGACCATCCTGAGCGTGTGCAGCCGGCGGCCCCAGCCCGCCAGGACACAGCTGCAGGTACCCGGAGCCGATCACTGGTGTGAGTCACAGGACAAGGGGGGCCAGGTGGGGAGGAGCACGTGTCTGGGGGCACAACAGGTGGCCTGTGGCCTTTCCCCCAGTTCCAGGTGACAGGAAGCGAGTCTACTTCCTCAGGTCCGCCTGGGATCGAGGGAGCAGGCGGGGTGGATTCCAGACCCCTACCTCCTGCCTCTCTGGTCCCATAGACTGAGCTCCTACTGTTCTCAGCGAGTCTCTCTCTCCACACCACCGGGACAGCCAGCCACTCAGATCAAATCAACTCCACGTGCCTGAGACTCAGGGGTGGGACCGTGGAGTGGCTGCTCTGTCAAGGTCAGTGCTGTGGGAGTCCCAGCAAGGAGAACTCACTGTCCCGCAGGCCATTCTGGCCTCCGATATCTCCGTGCTTACTCCCTGGCCGCCGAGTCCAGGAAAAGTACATCGGCTGACCCTTCCACAGATGGAGAAACTGAGGTCCAGAGAGGGCAGTGGCCAGTGAGCCCAGGCAAGATGAGCAACTATAGCCTAGGATGAGGTGGGCAGGATGCAGCACACACCACTGCCCCCCTGAACCCCCGTTTTTCCCCTGTGCATGACGAGGACATGAGATGAGGTCCACTATGTGTGCAGCAAAGGTGGGCAGAGTAGCCTGGCTGCCAGCACACCTAACTCCTTGTCTCTAAGCTTTTTTTCCTCTGCCTCAGCCTGTCTCTCTGTTTGTATCTGTCATCTGCATAGCACAGACTGGTGATGCATCTTCCTCCAACCTTGATGCCTCATTCTTCTTCCTATAGTCCAGCTCCTCTAACAATTTGCTCCGAATACAAATTGAATAAGTATGGAGAAAGAAATTTCGCTTGTAAAAAGTGAAGAGGATTTGAAACACTTGTTGCAGAAGATCAAAGACTACAGCCTTCAATATTGATCACATCTTAACATGAAGAAAGCAAAATTCCTCACCTCTGGGCCAAGAGGCAACATCATGATAGATGGAGAATAGACTGAAGTTGTCAATGATTTCTTCTTGTGTGGATTCACAATCAATACCCAGGGTAACAACAATCAAGAAATTAAAAACATATTGTATTGGGGAAATCTGCTGTCAAGGACCTCCCAAAGTGCTAAAACCCCAGTGCTGTTCGTTTAAAGATTCAGATCTGCCTGATCCTAGCCACGGTATTTTCAATTGCTTCCTATGCAACTGAAAGTTGGACAGTGCATAAGGATGGTAGAAGAATTGATAGCTCTGAACTGTGGTGTTGAGGGAAAGTACTGAACACTGACTGCCAAATGAACAAACAAATCTGTCTCGGAGGAAGTGTGTCCAGGCTGCTCCTCAGAGGCAAGGGTGGTGAAACATCATCTCACATATTTTGGGAATGTTGTCAGGAAGGCCCAATCCTTGGGAAGATATCATGCTAGGAAATGTGGAGGAGGGTCAGAGAAAGAGAGGAAGATTCTCAACGGGATAGATTGAGGGCGTGACTGTCACACTGGGCACAATCGTGTCAGAGGTCGAAGTGGTCCAGGGTGGGGCAAGGCTCAGATCTGTTGATCATAGAGTCAATGAGTCTACTTGACAGCACATGACTTGGGTGTGTTTGGTTCTAATTGGTGGTTTGAACCTACCCTCGGGCTACGAAATATAGAACCAGAGATCTCTGTAAAGATAACCCACACAAGCCTGTTTGTGTCAAGGCACAGAGAGTGCTAACACAAAGATTGATATTTTGAACCTACTTAGTAGTGCTGTGGAAGAAAGACCTGGTGATCTGCTTCCATGTGGGTCACAGCTAATAAAACCCTATGAAACAGGCTACTCTATTGCACATGGGGTCAGCTATGAGTCAGAATTGACTCGATGGTAATAAATGTGGCTAGGGTTGATCCTTCTGTTTGTCTTTCTTAATGTTCCCTCTGTCTGTCTGTTTGTCTCCCCCCACCGCCGTATCTCTATCTCTAACTCTCCCTCCACAGTTCTGAGTTTTTTACTCTCTGCTCTGTCTCCCTGATGTCATGACCCTCACCTAGTCATATCAGGAGTCTCAAGTCTCTCCCACTGAGAACTCTGAGTTGAGGAACTGGAACCCAGGACAACACTGACCTAGGAGCAGGTGTGCCCAGCACCAAGGGTGCCAACTGGCGCCATCCAGGCCTCTGACCGACACCACCTGGGAGTGGGCCCTCATAGTCACAGCAGGCACCCTACGATCTGACCACTGGGCTCTCTGCCTGCCAGCTGCCAGCTGCTTCGTGCAACACGAGAGGGCCCAACCCTTGACAAGCCAGATGGTCACCTGGGCACTCGGGAGAACAGAGCCCTGCTCGCATGGAGATGACACTCCAGTGGGAGACAGGCATTCAGAGATAGATGAACTCCAGGAACCAAGCTGACTTATAATAAACTGAGGCAAAGAGGGAAGGCCGCGGGCCGGGCTGCTTGGGCCCTGTGGTGCCAAGAGTGGACAAGCCTTCCTGTCCGAACCTCTGCTTTTCTCGTATCTCACTCAGCCTACTCTTCCTTCTATAAGATCTTGGTTTTAAATGCAAGAATGAGAGGCCTCTCATCTTTATACCTGCAGCTCATTTCCTCCACTCCCTGGCCCAGGACTGAGAAGGCTGAAGGAGAACAGAAAGGGAGCAAGCTCAGCCTGACCCTCCTGCCCCTTCAGAGCCCCTCGTGGTCCCCTCAACCCCAGTGCCCTGCTAAGGCTGGGGTAAGGGGACTGGGTCTGCAATCAGACGTGCCTGAGTATAGATCTCAGCTCTAGATCAGCAGCTGTGTGACTGCCTTGAACAAATTGTTTTCCCTCTCTGAGCCTCAGTTTCTGTGTCTGTAAAATGGGAAGAATCATAACCCATATTTCACTGTGATTGAGAAGATTTGTTGGATAATCTATGTTAAGACCTTAGCAGAGGACCTGCAGATAATGAACAATAGCTGTTGTAATTATTGCTAGAGTTCTGGTGGCTCAAGGATTAAGCACGTGGCTGCTAACCGAAAGATCAGAGGTTCGAGCCCACCAGCCATTTTCAGGAGAAAAATGTGCCAATCCGCTTGAGTAGAAATGTACAACTTTGGAAACTTTATGGAGCAGTTCTGCTTTGTCCTACAAGGTCTCTGTGAATCAGAATCAACTTGATGGAAAGGAATTGACGTGCTTTTGCCTTTTATTATTATTATTATTATTGTTATTATTGTCATTACTAAGAGGCCCGTGGGCATCACAAAAGGTTTGGTATTCAACTTCTAACTTAAAGATTGGCAGTTTGAACCCACCCAGCAGCAATGAAGAGGAAAGATCTGGTGCTTTGCTTCCAGAAAGATCACAGCCAGAAAACCTCCATAGGTTGGAATTTTGCTGCTAACTCAAAGGTCGCCCCTCGCTGATGGTTCGAATCCACCACCATCTCTGCAAGACAAAGATAGGCAATCTCTTCCTGTGCAATTTACAGCCTTAGCAACCTAGCTGGAGGGTGAGCTGTAAATCAGTTCCAACTCGATGG
Organism: Elephantulus edwardii; assembly: GCF_000299155.1. NCBI lineage: Eukaryota > Metazoa > Chordata > Mammalia > Macroscelidea > Macroscelididae > Elephantulus > Elephantulus edwardii. The sequence goes on from NW_006399765.1 coordinate 3,207,516, forward strand.
CGATGAGTTCGCATCTGAGAATTGACTTAACAGCCACCAGCTTTCTAATAGTCTTAACAGGCTTCACTCCTGTGTCTCCCCAACCCTGTATGATTCTCCCCACAACAGCCAGTACAGTCCTGTTAAAAACTAATCCAGAACCAATCCTTTCTCTGCCCTACGAAGTTACCTCTGGATCAGAATAAACCCCAAGGCCTCCCCTGGGCTGCAGGGTCTCTGTGATCATCCCCCATCTCTCTGACCTGTCTCCTCCCCTCCCCCCATCACTCCCACCGCAGCAGGCACTCTGTCCTTCTGGTGTCCTTTAAACACTAAGCTCTATTTCTGAGCCAGGTCAACTGTGATCCCACCCCAGGGCCTTTGTACTTGCTGTTGCCTCCCCCATACCACTCTTTCTCCAGAGGCATCACTCTTGAGCTTTTTCCCCCAATGACTTGGTTTATATTCTCAATTCCTTTTCCCTAATAGCCTGCTTCCCCTACCCCCTCTGTTTTCTGCATATCCCTGAGACAAACGATATTGCCTAATGCCTTTGAGTCAGAAACGATTCATAGCTGACCCTGCATTCTATTTCCAAGGCTGTACATCACATGGGAAGAGATTGCTCATTTTTCTCCCTCAGAGCCCCCCATGGATTTGAACCACCAAACAGGCGTGGTCACTGGGTTAGCAGTGTGATTCCCTATGGATTGCATCACTAGAGTGTCCTTCAGCATATGGTAGGTGCCCAATAATTATTGGTAAAATGAGCAAACAAGAACTGCCAGGTCATTGTAGAAAAAACTCCGTAGCTAGATAAGCAAGATAAATGAGGGAAAGATCCAAGTTGTCATCAATTTCCTTTACTTGGATCCACAATCTACACCCAGGGCAGCAGCAGTCAAAAAATCAAAAGACATGTTACATTGGAAAATTGACTCTTTATAAAGACCTTAAGAGCAAGGATATCCATCTTAAAATTAAGGTACCAGATCTAAGCCATGGCATTTTCAGTTGCTTCCAATGCATCTGAAATTTGGACAATGAATAAGAATGACAGAGGAGGAGTTGATGCCTTTGAATTGTGCTGCTGGAGAAGAGTAGTGAACATCCCATGGACTGCCAAAAGAACGAACAAGTCTGTTTCAGAGGAAGTACAACCAGGGCACTCCTTAGAGGCAAGGATGGTGAACTCCACCTCGCGTCCTTCCAAGGGCCAGTCCTTGGGAAAAAACCTCATGCTGGGAAAGGTAGAGAGAGGACCAGTGAAAGGAAGGAAGACCCTCAATGAGATGGATTTTCACAGTGACTGTAACAATAGGCTCAAGCATATGAGAGATCATGATGATCTCTGTACAAGAGCCAGGTTCAGGTGTGTTGTTTATAGGGTCGCTGTGAATCGTAGTTCACGGTACCTAACGATACACTCAATTTCAGTCATTTTGAGTCACTCCTCAGTTCTTTGAAGCTACCAAGCCTTTGCACATATTGTTCTTTCTGCTATTTTCTCCTATTTTCATTGCTGGTTGTTCCTCATGATGTCTCCAGGTCCAGGAGCAAGTGGCACTTTCTAGAAACAGAGGTAGTTCATTGAGGCTTATGAGGGTTGAGGAGGGCAAGGGGACCATCATGCTTGCTTTCCAGATAGGGAGACTCCACCCAAATCACTAGGCTGAAATCACACAGTTGTGGTGGCCCCTGGGCCAGCCCACAGAAAAGCCACCTCTGTGGGAAGGAGGGGATTTAGGCTTCTGTGCACAGAAAATGAAATTCAACCTCCTCACCTGCCTAAGCTGCCCTCATCTCCCTTCTACTCCAGCCACACTGGCCTCAGGACCTTTGTACAAGCTGCCTATGTGGAGTTTTGGGGTATTTTTACATTACTTTTCAAATTTTAAAACTGTTCCTATATTTGATCCAGCTATAATTGTGGTGGGCTTTTTAGTTTGTTTTCTTTTGGTCTAAGAAGTGAGAAAGGTATGTATCTCTCCTCCTCAAATTATCAAATTATTACCCAATAGCAAATCTTATTTCCTAATTTCTCTAGGTAGGAGAACTGCTGCTGTTTGTAAATGTGTAACTGGTCACCTTGGTGGACTCTCATTAGTTAATTGCCCTTTCAGATGGCAAATGGGACCAGATTCTGTAAATCCGCCTCCTCCCTTTAATTATTTGCTTATCCGTCTTTATTAGTGATATTAGTTATTACCTCCTCTCATCCTTGTTTATTTTGTACCTTTCTTTGACTGTAGAGGCGTGACACAGCAGACCTACCACTGTTCAGGGCTTCTGTCCGTTTCTCTGGACAGGTCCCAGGTTGTCTGAGGGAGATAGTCTTCAAAATGTTGACATTAACTTCAGTTTGAATCCATCTGAATTCATCTAGAATTATAATCTTAACCATGAAATCGCTCGGCTTCTCAAATTATCCTCTGGGGACCAAAATCCACATCAAAACCTCTTTCTGCTTTGACATTTCTCTGCAAGAAGTTTGCCCCATTTATGCATATTAACTTTTTGGTGTCCCTTAAATTATCTCAACAAGTACTTGGGTTAATTTTTTTTGCTTTGACCATAGATCTCAGGACAGGACCTGAGCTCCTGAGTCAGGGCCTAGATGTACAGGAGGTAAATATGTTATTTATTAGTTTATTAGTTACTAGAATCAGGATACATCCTTGAATATACTCTAATGTATGCTTGAGCCATTGTTTTGTTGGATGTAAAATAGGTAGAGCTTCAGAAAGATAAAAATTTGTTTTTAGTTTAAACAACGGCATTAAAGAAACAAACAACAAAATTGAGGGGTAGGCAGAACAGAGGTGGTACAGCTACTCTGTATTGTTGTTGATTGCCGTTGAGTCAAGCACAACTCATAGCAACCCTATGAACAAAAGGCCTGAAGCCTTTCTATAATTATCGACATTTATCAAAGTTCATAGAGTTTCTGGAGGCATGTTGTTTCGGAAGTGGATGCCACTCCTGCTTCCACTCTGTATTACCAAGTCCTAAAAGATAGATACAGGCCATGGTCTTCGCAGTCACCTGTTATGCATCAGAGAGTTGGACAATGACAAAGGAGGATAGAAGGAGAATTGATGCCTTTGAGTTGTGATATTGGTGATGAGTATTGAGTATACTATGGACTGCCAAAAAGCTGAACAAATATGTCTTGCGGGAAGTGAAACCAAGGTGCTCCTTGAGGGAAGGATGGTGTGTTTCACGTGGTCTCACATCTTCTTTGGGCCTGTTGTCAGGGAGGGCCAGTTCTTGGGAAAAGACATCATGCTGGGAGAGATAGAGAGGGTCAGCGAAAGAGAGGAAGACCCTCAACAAGACGGGCTGACACAGTGACAGAAATTGTGTTACTTGAGCATGGAGGAGACCAGGACCATGGTGCTGGCAAGGCGAGAATCTGACCTGTTCACAGGGTCACTATGAGCTATGGCTGATCTTACAACAACTTACCTGCTGGGGAGACAAGCCACGTGTGTACACTGTACCTCGCAAATCTTCTGTCTTTTGACTTTGCTTTTGGTACTGTTTACCAAGCAGCAGATTTTTTTATTTTTTTTTTCCTGGTCTGTTTGCTGGTTTTTGTTTGTTTCCACTGTCATGCCATCAAATACATCAAACTTTCTTTTTGTTCACTCTGCATTGACAGCTTGTGGCGGAGAACACTTTCTCCGGTTAGAAAGAAATTTGTCTGTGTTTTCGGCATCTAAGAAGCCAACTTGTCTACGGGTAGGAAGATGACAGTAGAAAATACAGAAGCCCAAAACATAGTTTCTTCTTGGAATGTAAACTTGAAATTGCTCACCTGTTGTCTTACCTCTGTCACCCTTCCAGGCTGATCTGAGGAGGTGGGTCCCCCGGACCAAGGCAGACAGCACCATGGCCTTCCTGATTCACCTGCTGGTCTGCATCTTTGGAACAGGCTCCTGGGTGGCCATCAATGGGCTCTGGGTAGAGCTGCCCCTGCTGGTGACTGAGCTGCCCGAAGGCTGGTACCTGCCCTCCTACCTCACGGTGGTCATCCAGCTGGCCAACGTCGGCCCCTTCCTGGTCACCCTGCTGCATCACTTCCGCCCCGGCTGCCTTCCGGAGGTGCCTGTCATCTTCACGGTGCTGAGTGTGGGAACCGTAACCTGCACGCTCTTCGCCTTCCTCTGGAACACGACCTCCTGGGTGCTGGACAGCCACCACAGTGTCGCCTTCCTGGTTCTCACCTTCTTCCTGGCCCTGGTGGACTGCACCTCCTCCGTCACCTTCCTGCCCTTCATGAGCCAGCTGCCTGCCCGCTACCTCACCACCTTCTTCGTGGGTGAGGGGCTCAGCGGCCTCCTGCCTGCTCTGGTGGCTCTCGCTCAGGGCTCGGGCCTTACCACCTGCGTCAGCGTCACTGACACCACCCCAGGCCCCATGATCAACAGAACATTCGGCATCACGCAGGTACCCAGCAGGTCCCAGAGCCTTTGCATCCTTCCAGGTTTATTCTGAGCAAATCATGCAGAGGGTCAGTGTATATCATAGAATTGGGTAGACCAGTGTGCTTATCTGTCTGCATGTCAGGTCACTTGGAGAAGCTACTTAAATTGAGAACAAGTCTCAAATCTCAAAGAGTAGGCCTTTTGGAAGTAGATAATATATAGATATGTTTTCAATGTGTACCGTAGAGTGGGAACTGACCCATAGCTGACCCTCCCGTGGGTTTTCAAAGGCAGTTGATCACTCAAGAGGAGACTGCCCATCCTCCCATGGAGCAGCTGGTGGCCTCAAATTGCGTGCCTTCAGGATTGCAGTGCAGCTTCTTACCACTAGGCCACGAGAGCGATAGATATAGATATAGAGATAGATATAGATAGATAGATAGATA
>NW_006399765.1:3212470-3224302 GCF_000299155.1 Elephantulus edwardii
GCCAGCATTTGTTGCTTGCTGTTCTGTTAAATTTTGCTATTCTGACTGGGGTGAGATGATATCTCATAGTTGTTTTGATTTGCATCTCTCTTAAAGCTAGAGATTTTGAACATTTCTTCATGTGTTATTGGCCATCTGAATGTCTTCTTTGGTGAGGTGTCTGTTCATATCCTGTATCCATTTTTCAATTGGCTTGTTTACCTTTATTTTATTGTGGTGCTTATCTATACACTACTTTTCAGGATAATTCTTAAAGTCCCTCATCACCTCACTGGCTAGTACTTAGTCACATGGCCTTTTTCAGGTTCATGGGAAGATAGGACAGTTAATCCTTTAGCCAAGTGGCCTTTTGCCCAACCCCTCCCTCTGCTCCAAAAATCTCAAATCTCTGTAGCAACAAAGGAAGATAAGAGTGTCTGGTGGGAGGCAACAAGCAGCTCTATCTTGCAGTTTCATACAACTCCCTCTCCTTTTTCTCTCCATTCTAGTTCACCAGTTACAGAGAGATCTGCCTACGTGGACACAAGGCATCTCTCCTGAGTGGGATTCTGCCTACTTTATGCCAGAATCTGCTCTCAGGTGGGGCTGACCTGTCACCCTCTGGTCTGGATCTCCTTGGCCGGTTCTGGTTCAGGTCCCCTTGGAAATGGAAAGGCTCTACTGGAAAGATATAACCCCCTTCTCCCATTCCACTGTTCACCAAAAAGAGATTTCCCCAGTTCTGCGGCTGTTGAATTACCCGCCTTGGCCAAGGAGAGGTGGGAAGCCCCATCTCCATGACCCACCTTACCCCCAACTACTCCTATGCCTTCAGCGGGTCCCTTGCACCTGGGCCCTGCAGCTCACACATCTCTTCCTTGCCCTCCTGTCTGGGAAGAGGAACTTTGCCTCTTCTTGCATCCTTCACAGTGGAACACCTTGCCAGGCACAAAGGGGATACTGAAGAGCCCTTGTTCGTTGATCAGAGAGATGTGATGCTATGAGAAATGACTGTGTTGTGATGTCCAAAAATGTGTCCAAGGTAATTGCATGTCAAATGCAACTGATACGTTTGCTGAGATACTAACATTTGCTGCAATAGTTAGCATTTCTTTTAAAAAAAAATTGTGTGTGTGTACCATCAAATGGGATCTGACTGGTATAGGAGGAGATTGTCCCTCCTTCTCCAGTAGAGCATCTGGTGGATTTGAATAGTTAGTATTTCTTGAGCACTCGTAGTGTGTCTGTCTCTGGTCTACATTCTGCACGTTTATCATCATCATCATCATCTGCCCATTGTGTTGTGAGGCTAGAAGCTTCATCGCTGAGTGGGGAATCTGGAGGGTAAGTCGCTTGCGCAGCTTCTAAGGATTGCAATGGGGGCTTGGACTCAGGCATCCTCAGATGCTACTGAAGGGAGGAGTGATGAGCTGGCTAAGGCAGTACAGGAAGTCCTGGGTGCAACAGCCAGAAGAACCGGATCATGGCCCCAGTTTGCCTTGGCAAGTCACAGCTCTGGAAAATAAGGGTGCGGCTTAATCCGAAAGCTCTATGTTGTGGGGTTGCTCTGACTCACGGTGGCCCACGTGGTACAGAACAGAACTGAGCTCGATAGGGTTTTCCTAACAGGAGTGGGTTGCCCTTCTTCAGTGCCTTTAAATCAGGGGTCAGTGGACCTGCTGAAGGGTCAGGCATGTGCTATTAACTGAACAGGACTAAGAACGAGAACGGTGTGCTGGCTCCTAGCAGAGTCCTCAAGCTCCTGTACATGGTTGCTATGTGGGCACGCCAGTCTAACTGGCTGGGTCTTCTGGAATGTGGCTATTGTTAGGTGCATTGAGTTGATTATGACTGATAGCGACTCTATAAACAATATAACCTCACCTTATCCCATACCACCCTCACAATCTCCATCATGCTCAAACCCGTTGTTTTAGTCACTGCTACGCCAGCCCATGTCATTGAGAGTCTTTCTTTCTTTTACTCTTCCTGCCTTTCCAAGCACAATGTCCCTCTCCAAGGATCAATGTCTTCTAACAATAAACCCATAACTGTGAGACAAAGTGTCACCATCCTTGCCTCCAAGGAAACCCCCGCTTCCTCCAAGACATATTTGCCTTGTTTTTTGGCAGTGGTGTGTTCAATACTCTTTGTCAACACCACAATTCAGAGGCATTAATCCTCTTTGGTCCTCTTTATTCATCGCATAGGAAACATTGAAAACACTACAGCTCAGGTCAGAGGCACCTCAGTCATCCTTGTTCTTTATCCCTTTACAGACGTGCTTGACAGCAAATTTTCCCAAGCAAACACATCTTTTGATTTCTTGGTTGCTGTTATTGTAGGTGTTCTGAATCTGAGTGAGATCAAATCCTCAGCGACATCAGTGTTTTCTCCACTTATCATGATGTTGCCTGTTGGTCCACTGGTGAAGATTTTTTGTTCTCTTGAGGTGTAACCTGTGCTGATGGCTGTAGCCTTGAGCTGTGTATTGTTTTGTCCTGTTAAGTTGGAACCGACTCATAGCTGACCTTCCAGCAGGTTTTCAGAGGCAGTAAATCACATGGGAGGAGATTGTCCATCTTCCTCCTGAAGAGCAGCTGGTGGATTTGAACCACATGTCTTTGGGTTGGCAGTACAACTCTTTAAGCCAGAGCTCCCCAAGCTGTGTACGCTATTTCCTAACTTGCCATTTTCAGTAATGAGTTTTCCAGAATGTTAAATCTGTTGATGTCAAGTTGATCTGATTCAAACTCACAGCAACACTACAGAACCGACCCATAGCTGACCCTCCGGAGGGATTTCAGAGACAGTTAATTGCACTGGAAGAGATTGTCCATCGTTCTGCAGAGCAGCTGGTGGCCTCGAACCGCATGCCTTTGAGATTGCAGCACAGCTTCTTGCCACTAGGCCACCAGAGCTCCCTGCGGAGGCTTCCTAGGCTGTATGTCCTCTCTCTGGAAGCTGACTGCCACATCTTTCTCCTTTAGAGGAGCTCTTGCATTCAAACCTCTGACCTTTAATGGCTGAGCCTTTAACCACTGGGTCACCAAAACTACTTTCTAAGGTGTTGAGCAAACCAAAAGAGTGTATCTGAGGCCCGACTGTGGCTGTTAACTGACCAATTTACAAAGCCTGAGCCAGAGTGTGACTAAATCTGCTGCCCTCGCAGCACCCTAATCTCTCCTAAAAGACAAGAAGTGTGCCTGTGTAAATCCACGAAAGGGAAGCCTTGGCCCTCTAGGTGCCCAGGTGAGGATGCGTGTGAAGGCTTCCTGGGGTCATGAGGCTGGGACAGTGGGATCTGGCTGGAAGCGTAGGAGGCAGGCAGCACAAGGACCACATAGCAGGGGACACAGTGTCAGTGGTGATGGTTAGGGGGTCCCCTGGGCACACTCAGAACTGAATCTAGACTGAGATGCTCTTAGTCAAATCTAGTTTCTCATGAGCAAACAGCTTAAGCGATTTGCCTACACAGCCGAGACAGGAGGTGGTAGAGCAGAACTGGGAACAGGTCCGACTGCGTTCTGCTCCAGTGCCTCCTGGGAGGGAAGGAAGTGGTGGGAGGTGGGGAGCCTGGGCCTGATGAGTTACTTGGGGTTGGACGGTGGCAGGTCGGGTCAGGAGCTAGGCAGGGGACCACAGGGAAAGCTCCTGAAAGGATGCCTCCAGATGCTCTAGGAAGAAGAAGGGCAGGGGGCTCAATAGTGACCAAGAGATCTGAGCGGAGCCAAGGGGTCAGGGGTGACCAAAGTGGGCTGGGTGCTGGAGATCCCACTTCCCGATCTCTGGAAAGTCATTCTGGGATCCTGCTTCCCATCTCAAAAGACCTGTGTGGACCTTTAGTCTCTCTTTTCATTTAATAGTCAAGTGCTAATTTTCATTTGTTGTTTCTAAGTGCCATCGAGTCACTGATGACTCAGAGAGACCCTACGAACAACGGGTCTGAACCACGTCTTGTCCTGGGCCGTTCTCACCGTCTCTGGCATGCTGAAGCCCCTTTAAATTTTATCAAATCGCCAAACCTAGCACTTGATGATAAGAATAATAATTACTATTTAACACTGAGCTGGTCCCAAAGTTTTGGAGAACCCATGTGTTACAGGGTAGATCCACAGGGTTTTCTTAACTGTTCATTTTATGGAAGCCATTTTCCAGGCCTTTCTTCCATGGAGTTCTTGGGTGGATTCAAAGTGTCAACTTTTGAATTAGCAGACAATTGCCACTCAGACCTGATAATATAATAATAGTAATAATAATAATAATAATAAATAACTAAATTATATATGTTGTTGTTAAGTGCCATCGAGTCGAACTCATAGTGACCCTGTGAACAAAAGTCCTCGACACTTGTGTGATTTTCATCCTTTCTCCAGGTTCACAGGGTTTCCGGAGGCAAGCTATTATGAAAGTGGATGCCGCTCCTGCTTCCAAAAATTAATAACCTCTGAAATCGCAGCTGCATCTCATTACAAAACATGAAGTTGATACTATTTCTATTCCCATTTTACAGATGCAAAAATCAAGGCACAGAGAGAGGCAAGGTCACTGCCCTAAGATCACCAGCTAGGATGTTGAGGCAGGCGTCAAACCCAGGCAACTCCTGGTCTCTCCAGTATTTTTGCTTTGACAGGAGATCAATAGTAGAGGGTGAAGAAAGGGGCATGTAACCTGGATGGTGGTTGGAAAGGTGGTAAGCAGACCCTGGAATGGTTGGTCTCCAAATGCCCACTCAGGTAGGGCGTTCAATCCTCACAGGAGACGGGGAGACACTGGATATGTTCGCACCACCACATGCCTGTCCCCCTGTGGTAGCTTGTATATCGCTGTGACACCAGAAACCATGCCAGTGGTGTTTCAGATCCCAGCAGGCACACCCATCGTGGAAAAGCTTCAGCAGAATTTCCAGACTAACTGGGAAGAAAGGTCTGGCAAAGCAATGCTGAAAATTAGCCAATGTGACACCACAGACCACACTGTCCAATATGGTGCTGGACAATACCCTCCTGCCCTCCTCCAGGTTGGAAGTGACTCAAGATAGACAGCGACCAAGGCAATAGATCCAGCACCCCGCTGATTGTGAAGGTGATGTGTGACTGGTAACGTTCTTTGTGGTATGCACGGTGACTGAGTTGGAGACAGTGTGACGGCAACTCGGAATGCATTTACAAGACTAATAAATCAAAATCATATAAAAGGATTTATACAGAGATGCCTCTGGCACTTCACCTGTCCTTCTGCTTCATTCAAGGTTTCTTCTTGTTGTTATGTGCCATCGAGTTGCCTGTGGCTCATAGCAACCCTATGCACAGCAGCTCTGAAGCCTGCCCTGTCCTGAGCCAGTCTCACTGATTCTGACACACCAAACCCCATTGCCCCAGTTACTGTATCAATCCATCTCATCCGGGGTCTTCCTCCTCTCCTTCACTGTCCCTCCACCCTTCCAAGCATGATGTCCTTCTCCAAAGACCAGTTTCACCTGGCCACATGCCCAAAGTATCTGAGCTGGAGCTTCAAAAGCCTAGCCTCCAAGGAGAAACTTTGTTTCACCCTCTCCAAGACAGACCTATTTGTTTTCTTGGCGGTCCATGGTATGTTGAAGACTCTTCTCCAGCACCTCAATCAAAGGCATTGATTCTTCTGTCATCCTTAGTCATCGTCCAGCCCTCTAATGCACAGCCAAGTAATGGCGAAGACCAAGGCCTGAATTCAGGGCTTACATTGGGCAAAACAAGCACAGGAAACAGTCCACTCCTCTTGCACTCCTTGCTACTGAAAGACAGCAAACCGTCCACCTGGCTTGCTGTTGGGCATCAAAACAGTCTAGAGACCAGGCCTCATCTCTTTAAACAGGACACAGTATTCTAACCTGTGGAGGGCCGTCCCTTTAGCTGGGCCCTCCTCTGCTGTTGATGGACACTTAGGGACTCTCATAGTTAGACATTTACCCACAAGGAAATCCACAATGAATAATAACCTTGTATGCACAATAATTTTGTTCTGGGCAGGTAATTTTGATTATGAGGACAATTTCCTGGTGAGAAATATAATTAGAATTGACACTGTAAGAAGAGCAATCTCCTTCCATGTGATTTACTGCCTCTGAAAAACCCCTGAAGGATCAGCTATGGGTCACTTCCAACCCGATGATATATAACAACACAAGAATTATTTGCTTTTCTCCCTTCTAAGCTGTCCATATCCATAAGCCCATTTTTCTATTGGCTGTTCTTTTTTGCCTCAGTTTTTGGAAACTACCTATTGTGTTCAAGTGGCTGAGTTGAAAGGAGTTGTACTGCCAACCCATAGATATTTGGTTCAAAACCACCAGTTGTTCCACAGGAGAAAGATGTGTAATCACCTCTCATGTGATATACAGTCTCTAAAAACCCATTGGAGGGTCAGCTATAGGTTGGTTCTGACTTGATCTTACATAAAAACAATAACTATTATGAATAAGAAAGGCTGAAGAAGAATTGATGCCTTTGAGTTGTGATATTGGTGATGAGTATTGAGTATACTATGGACTGCCAAAAAGCTGAACAAATATGTCTTGCGGGAAGTGAAACCAAGGTGCTCCTTGAGGGAAGGATGGTGTGTTTCACGTGGTCTCACATCTTCTTTGGGCCTGTTGTCAGGGAGGGCCAGTTCTTGGGAAAAGACATCATGCTGGGAGAGATAGAGAGGGTCAGCGAAAGAGAGGAAGACCCTCAACAAGACGGGCTGACACAGTGACAGAAATTGTGTTACTTGAGCATGGAGGAGACCAGGACCATGGTGCTGGCAAGGCGAGAATCTGACCTGTTCACAGGGTCACTATGAGCTATGGCTGATCTTACAACAACTTACCTGCTGGGGAGACAAGCCACGTGTGTACACTGTACCTCGCAAATCTTCTGTCTTTTGACTTTGCTTTTGGTACTGTTTACCAAGCAGCAGATTTTTTTATTTTTTTTTTTCCTGGTCTGTTTGCTGGTTTTTGTTTGTTTCCACTGTCATGCCATCAAATACATCAAACTTTCTTTTTGTTCACTCTGCATTGACAGCTTGTGGCGGAGAACACTTTCTCCGGTTAGAAAGAAATTTGTCTGTGTTTTCGGCATCTAAGAAGCCAACTTGTCTACGGGTAGGAAGATGACAGTAGAAAATACAGAAGCCCAAAACATAGTTTCTTCTTGGAATGTAAACTTGAAATTGCTCACCTGTTGTCTTACCTCTGTCACCCTTCCAGGCTGATCTGAGGAGGTGGGTCCCCCGGACCAAGGCGGACAGCACCATGGCCTTCCTGATTCACCTGCTGGTCTGCATCTTTGGAACAGGCTCCTGGGTGGCCATCAATGGGCTCTGGGTAGAGCTGCCCCTGCTGGTGACTGAGCTGCCCGAAGGCTGGTACCTGCCCTCCTACCTCACGGTGGTCATCCAGCTGGCCAACGTCGGCCCCTTCCTGGTCACCCTGCTGCATCACTTCCGCCCCGGCTGCCTTCCGGAGGTGCCTGTCATCTTCACGGTGCTGAGTGTGGGAACCGTAACCTGCACGCTCTTCGCCTTCCTCTGGAACACGACCTCCTGGGTGCTGGACAGCCATCACAGTGTCGCCTTCCTGGTTCTCACCTTCTTCCTGGCCCTGGTGGACTGCACCTCCTCCGTCACCTTCCTGCCCTTCATGAGCCAGCTGCCTGCCCGCTACCTCACCACCTTCTTCGTGGGTGAGGGGCTCAGCGGCCTCCTGCCTGCTCTGGTGGCTCTCGCTCAGGGCTCGGGCCTTACCACCTGCGTCAGCGTCACTGACACCACCCCAGGCCCCATGATCAACAGAACATTCGGCATCACGCAGGTACCCAGCAGGTCCCAGAGCCTTTGCATCCTTCCAGGTTTATTCTGAGCAAATCATGCAGAGGGTCAGTGTATATCATAGAATTGGGTAGACCAGTGTGCTTATCTGTCTGCATGTCAGGTCACTTGGAGAAGCTACTTAAATTGAGAACAAGTCTCAAATCTCAAAGAGTAGGCCTTTTGGAAGTAGATAATATATAGATATGTTTTCAATGTGTACCGTAGAGTGGGAACTGACCCATAGCTGACCCTCCCGTGGGTTTTCAAAGGCAGTTGATCACTCAAGAGGAGACTGCCCATCCTCCCATGGAGCAGCTGGTGGCCTCAAATTGCGTGCCTTCAGGATTGCAGTGCAGCTTCTTACCACTAGGCCACGAGAGCGATAGATATAGATATAGAGATAGATATAGATAGATAGATAGATAAATAGATGTGTGTGTGTGTGTGTGTGTATTGTTGTTGTTAGGTGCCTTCAAGTCAAGAACAACTCATAGCGACCCTATGAACAAAAGATCTAAACCCAGTCCTGTCCTATGTCATCCTCACACTTCCTGACACACAAGAGCCCACTGCAGCAGTCACGGTGTCAATCCACCTGGTTGAGGGTCTTCCTCTCCTTCACTGACGCTTCACTCTTCCCACATGCCCGAAGTATGTGAGGCCTCATCATTTTTGACTCCAAAGAGCACTCTGACTGCACCCTCTCTGTTTGTTCTTCTGGCTGTCCATGGAATGTTCAGTGCTCTTCTCCAACACCACAGCTCAAAGGTGTCAATTCTTCTCTGTCATTCTTATTCATTGTCCAGCTCTCAGAAGCATAGTTAGTAATCAGAAAGACTATGGCCTGAATCAGATGCACCTTAGTCCTCAAACTGACATCACTACTCCTCAATAATTTGGAAAGGTTCCTAACTGCAGATTTTCCCAGTGCAATGCATCTCCTTATTTCTTAATTGCTCATACCAAGGGGTGTGTGTGTGTGTGTGTGTGTGTGTGTGTAACTTTCAATTTGCAGTTTTTAGATTTGAGAACATGCTTTCTTGACACTTGACAGCACAGAGGACCCAGTGACACAGCACAGTGACATCGTGGTTCCGACACCACCAGCATCCACACACAGAGGGCCAGTTTGGGTTATAAATAGCCATATACTGATTCAATTTCAGGGTTTCTACCAAATGGTTCTGCAAAATACTTAAAAGTTTGCAGCCTTCTGGATTTCAGAATCACAAAGGAGGGATTGAGACTTAGTAGGGAGGCCTTGTGGCCTAGTGGTGAGAAACTGCACTGAAATCCCAAAGACGCGTGGTTCAAATCTACTAGTTGTTCCACTAGAAAAAGATGAGGAATGTTCTCTCGTGTGATTTTCTGCCTCTGAAAACCTGCTGGAGGGTCAGCTATGGGTCAGTTCCAACTCAACAGTCCACAACAACAACAGGGAGTTCTAAAGGGTGGCTTAACAGGTAAAGAGTTGCACTGGCAACCTAAAGGCACACGGTTCAAATCCAGCACAGGAGAAAGATGGGTACCCTCCTCCTGCATGGTTTATAGCCTCTGAGAACCAAGGGAGGTTAAATTATGAGTCAATTCTGACTCAATAGCACGTAACAACAACAAAAATATTTCATCAAAATTCTCCCAGTGATACTAAAATACAATCAGCACTGAGAGCCATAGACTTTCGACATTGCTTCAATCCCTCGCATTCAGAGATCCTGCCGTCATCCAGGGTCCTGACCGCTCCTCCTTCTCCGGTCCCTTGGAGATCTCACTGGCCCTTGTTTTTCCTCCTCCCAGGCAGTCAGCCGCACCCTGGCATCTGACCTCGCGGGGACCGCAGCTCCCACCTCCCACCTGGAAAGCCGCTACCTGCCTGCCAACTTCTCACCCTTGGTCTTCTTTCTCCTGCTGTCCTTCATGATGGTCTGCTGCCTCGTCGCCTTCTTCCTCCTCCAGCGCCAGCCCAGGCGCTGGGAGACCTCCACCGAGGACCTCCTCAGCTCCCAGTTCAGCCTCCACTCCATTCAGCCGCAGGACAAGCAGGAGCGGGGGCTTTCAGACCCAGTGGACAGCGGCAAGGACCAGGGGCCTCGGGAGAAGCCCACGGCCCCCCTCCACTTGGCTCACCTGGCCTTGATCTACCTCCTGGTGGCCTTCGTGAATGCACTCACCAATGGAGTGCTGCCGTCGGTGCAGACCTACTCCTGTCTGTCCTACGGGCCCGTCCCTTACCACCTTTCTGCCACCTTCAGCTCCATGGCCAACCCGCTCGCCTGCTTCATAGCCATGTTCTTGCCCACCAGGTATGTCCCTTCAGATCCTGGGGGACCCTTCTGGATGAAGATGGGGGAGGATGTCGCTCCAAAGGCCAGCATTGCAAGCTCTCCCCCACCCATCAATCAGGCTCTATGTGCAGTGGTTAAGGACATGCTTCCGGAACCCAGTTTCCTCAATTCAAAGCCGCTTGCCACTTGCTAGCTGTGTGATGTTAGATGATTCCTTTACCCTCTAAGCCTCAGAGGCTTTATCTGAAAAATAGGATAATAATAGTAGTGCCCACTTCCTCGAGTTTCTTGGAGGAGGAAGTGAGCTAAATCTGGAAACCTCATATACCAGGTTCATGGAAAAGTTAGCCATGACTGTCATTGGCCCCATGAGAAGAATTGGGCACTATCTCAGGTCCTCGTTTACAACTGAGGAAACTGAAGCTCAGAGAAAGCACGTGGCCTGGTCCAGGCCCAGGATTCCAGCCATGCGGTCTCACCCCCCAGCCCACAGCTGGCCCCCTTGGAAGAATGACTGAGGAAGTTGGGACAGTGCAAACTGAGCCTAGATTGAGACCTTGGGATTTTTATTTCTAATACTGGCCCAGGGGGTTCTGACGCCAGGAGAAAACACCTCCCAATCTTGAGGTCAGGAGATTCCAGATCGAAGAGCTTCTCAGGCACCCCTCCACCCTGCCTGGCACTCTGCCTGTCCACCCCCAACTGCTTGTGGTCACCTGTTCCAGCCCAGGAGGGAGGGAGAAAGAGGACAGGGGAGTGAGGTGGAACAGGTCCACTGCCCAGCATTGATTTTAAGCATCTATGAGATTATGTATTCTGTATATAACTATCCTGACTTTCTGGGGCTGCTGTAACAAAGGGCCACCAACTAGGTGGCTTGAAAAAAACAGAATTTTCTTCGTGGGCGACCCTGGAAGCAGGATGTCAAAGCCAAGATGCTGGGAGGGTCATGCTCTCTCTGAAGCCTAGTAGGGACAGATCCTCCTTGTTGCTTCCACCTGCTGGTGGCTGCAGACACTCCTTGAAATCTTTGCTTCTGTCCACGTGTATTCATCTCCTCTCACATCTGCCTCTTTTCTCTTTTAATATGGTCACCAGTCATACTCGATTAAGACCCTTCCTACTCCAGTCTGAACATGTGTTAATTAGTGACATCCACTAAGAACCCAGGTGGTGTGCTCCGAACTCAAAGGCTAAACCTCTCTGGTGGTTCAAATCCACCAGTAGCTCCACAGTAGAAAGATAAGCCGTCTTATCCCGTGTGATTTACAGCCTCAGAAACCCACTGGAGGGTCAACTATGAGTCAGTTCCTACTCCATAGTGATGAGGTTGGTTTTTTTAATGTGATGAAGAGGGACTAGTCCTTGGAGAAGAACACCAGGCTTGGAACGGTAGAGGGTCCGTAAAAGAAAGGACGACCCTCAACGGCACGTATTGATACAGTGACTGTGACACTGGGCTCAAGGACAGCAGAGATGATGAGGACAGCACGGGGGGGGCCAAGGTTCAGATCCATTACTCATAGGGTCACTATGATTTGTACTTGACTTGATGGCACTTAGAAACAAGATTTTAATATCCAAATAACGTCACATTCAGAGGTCCTGGTGGTGAAGACTGATTCAGTATATCATTTCAGAAGACTTCATCCAAGCTAATAACAAGATTTTTTTTAATTTTTTTAATTATTTTTGTGTGAGTGTACCGTCAAATCAGATCTGACTGGTACAGGAG
>NW_006399765.1:3224402-3225716 GCF_000299155.1 Elephantulus edwardii
TGATTGGCACAGGACAGAGCGGAGTTTAGGGCTGTTGTACATAGGGTCGCTATGAGTCGCAGGCGACTCGACGGCACATAACAACAACAACAACAAAAGATAGATTCCCCTAAATCCCTAGCCCTCATTGTATAAAATAGCTGCTGGGGTTCTGGCCATCACATCTGAGTTCCAGACAGCAGAAAGGCAAGAAAGCACATTCCCTTACCTTTTTTTGAAAAAGCAAACATTATTGTGATTCGAACATTCTTCATTGTTAAAATAAAATTTTTAAATTGTGATTTTAATGAAAGTTTATAGAAAAGTTAGATTTTCATTCAATGTTGCACATTTACCTCCTCTCTTCCCTTCTCCTTCCTCCAGTTCACTTTTTTTCATATTCGTTCACTGTTGCCCCGCCCCAGTCCTCTTTGCAGTGTACCTCTTATTCTGGGCTGTTGTTGTATGTTTAATGCCTAATCGTGTATTCCTTTTAAATAGTTCTTTCCTTCATATGTTCCAATGCAATGGTCATTATCTATCCCCTACTTTTTTAAAAATTATTGTTATTATTATTAATTTTAATGAAAATTTACAGAAATTTTTTATTTCCATTCATTCATTGTTACACTTTTCTCCCTGCCCATTCCTCCCCTCCAGTTCATTCTTCTTTTTGAAAAGAAAAAGAAAAATTATTTTATTGTTACACAATCCCTTCCCCCAGGTCCACTCTACTATGCAGCCTTCACTCTGGACTCCTGTCATGACAATAATACCTAATCATATATACCTTTTAAGTTATCCCTCTCACCTGTTTTATCCCATCTTTCTGTCTCCACCCCCCAACCCCTAGGTCAGTCCAATTTTACAACGGTAGCACTATGCAGTATTTGTCCTTTTGTGACTGAGATATTTCACTCAGCATAGTGCCCTCCAGGGTCTTCCATTTTGAATAATATTTCATGAGTTCCTTGTTTTTCAATGCAGCATAGTATTCCATTATGTGAATATACCACAGCTTCCCTATCCATTCGTTTGTTGATGGACACTTAGGTTGTTTCCAACTCTTTGCTATTGTGACCAAAGCCACGATAAACATGGGTGTGCATATATCTGCTTGGATGTCAGTTATGGTCTCTTTGGGATGTATTCCCAGTAGTGGAATTGCTGGGTCAAATGGTATTTGCAACTTTTTGAGAAAGCACTATACCACCTTCCACAGTGGCTGCACCATTTTACACTCCCACCAACAGTGGATAAGGGTTCCAGTTTCTCCACAACCTCGCCAGCATTTGTTGCTTGCTGTTCTGTTAAATTTTGCTATTCTGACTGGGG
>NW_006399765.1:3229400-3240801 GCF_000299155.1 Elephantulus edwardii
ATTATTTTTGTGTGAGTGTACCGTCAAATCAGATCTGACTGGTACAGGAGGAGATTGTCCCTCCTTCCCCGGCAGAGCATCTGGTGGATTCAAACCGTGCGTCTCTGGGATTGTAGTTGCAGCTCCTTGCCACTAGGCCACCAGAGCTCCCCTTAATAACAAGATTTTAAGACCCTGGAGGGAGGACTGAGGTTTCTGGGAGAGAAGGACCAGAGGCCACAGACCTGCAGAATCCAAGAAGTCCAGAATGTCAGATTTCCAGAACCTGAAATTCTCCAGAGCTGGAGATGTTGGAGCAGAGCGAGCATGTCCTGGGAGGCAGGGACAGACCCCTCTGTCGCACCCAGGATGCAGATCGAACTTGGCATTCTGGGGGTAAGGACTTTGAATGAAGGGCAGTATCTTCAACTCTGCGGGTCTGGGTCTCTGGCCTCAGGCGTGAGGTCTGCATGGAACTCCTAGACTAAGAGTGAGTCTCCTTGCTGTCTGTGGCCACTGGGGCTACTGGGGATCATGCCCCCCTCTCGTTTCTCACTGGGTAGCTGAGGTTGGAGAGGGTCAGGGTCGCTCGAGGCCATGAGGCATACCTGCAGTGCCAGGGCTGGGATCCAAGCTGCCATCCAGTCAGCCCAGATTCCTGGCTGAGGTTGGGAGTGTTACCGGAGGGAATAGCAGCAGTTAAGGCCCAGGTCAAAGAGGGGGCGCGAGGCCAGGCTCTGCACACTCTGTTCTGCAGTTCACCTTGGCCCTGCTGAGGTCCATGGCTTAAGAGGCAGAACCAGGACTTGGAGCAGGTCCACCTGGCACTAGCACCCCGTCTGCTTCTCCTGCCAGGATGCCGGGCGCTGCCTTTAATGTTTAGTGTGACTTAGACCAGCCTTGTTCTTCATGAGCCTTGTTGACCCCTGAGTAACTTAGAAGTTTCCACGTGGGTCCAACCCCTAGCCCTGGAGATACTCCACATGGTCCCCAGGAAAGAGTGGGAACAGACGTCAGTTCCCCACTTTTCTCGCTCTGTCCTAGGTCCCTGCCATTGCTCGGAGTCCTCTCGGTGCTCGGGACTGCATTCGGGGCCTACAACATGGCCATGGCTGTGATGAGCCCCTGTCCCCTCCTGCAGGGACACTGGGGTGGCAAAGTCCTCATTGTAAGTATCTGCTGGGGGCTGTTGCTCTCCCCTCCCCTGTCAATCCCTCACTTTGAGCCAATGCCTCACCACCACCCCCAACCCCATGCAGCCCTTTCTGTTGACAATCCCTCTGGATTCATATGGGAATTAGGGCTTAGAGGTGAGGTTCAAGGTCATAGCCCAGCCTCTCTGAATCCTGCACTGTTCCCGCCTGTGTGTCAGCAGTGCCTTCTCTCACAGGAGCCAGAAAAGCCACTGGGCTCTTGGTGGAAGCCAACTCATAGGTGCCCTTTGCCCAACTTGGTCACCTTTGACGCTCTGTACTTAGAGGTCATTCCATTCCCTTAGCCTTGCCGGTCATCCTTGCTGGTCATCCTTGGAGTCACCCCACCAGCCCCCCTAACTCTGCATCTCTTGGCCTCCTTCTCCACAGGTGGCCTCCTGGGTGTTGTTCACCGGCTGTCTGAGCTACGTCAAGGCCATGTTGGGCATGATCCTGCGGGACCGAAGCCGCAGCGCCCTCCTGTGGTGTGGGGCGACCGTCCAGCTGGGCTCTCTGGTGGGAGCACTGCTCATGTTCCCGCTGGTCAATGTGTTGAAGCTCTTCTCCTCTGCTGACTTCTGCAGCCTGCAGTGTCCTGCCTAGGCCAACCGGTGGCACACAGACGAGCATGAGGCACCATCCTTGCCCCGGTTATTAACACCTGGAAAGTGACACCCAGAGAGGCAGGGGGTGTACCGAGGTCACAGAGCAAGGGGTCAGGGAGTGAAGAGGTAAAAGCAAAGTACTTGAACCACCCACACTCCACTGGGTGAGCAACAGGCCTCCCAGAAAGGCAAAGCACGTCCCTACCCAACTCGGTGTCCCAGAGCCTGCGATGCCACTTCCTGAGCTTCATTCCCTGGCCCCTTGACATAACAGATTGTAGTGTGAAGTTGCCGTCAGGCCCACGGAGAAGGCAGATTAGAAGGAAGAGCACAGCCTGTGGTTTTGGGGAAGTCATTTCACTGTTACTCTCCTTCTACATCTATATGATGGGACTGTAACGAACAGTACCTACTCTGGTGGCCTAGTGGCAAAAAGATGCACTGAAATCCCAAAGGCACACGGTTCAAATCCCACCAGCTGCTCCATGGGAGAAGGATGAACAATTTCCTTCCATATGATTAACTGCCTCTGAAAACCCACGGGAGGGTCAGCTCCTACTCAACAATACACAACAACAACTTGATACTGGCAGGCAAAAACAGCCAGGGGCTACCTGTGCAACAGGCCATCAAATATTCATGTACAAGTTCAAATTGAAGCTGAAATAAAATGAAAATGAATCCACAAGGACCAAAATACAACCTTAGATCTATCCCAGGACATCACCCATGCAGAAAGCAAAACTTGTTACAAAGACAGAGGACAAAGAAAAGACAAAATGAATGTTGTAAGAGACTCTGAAATTAGCACTAGTGCCTAAGGAAAAATGCTGAAGAGAGCCGAAAGGGCAGCTCAAGAAGTCAAAGATAAGGAAGGCAGAAGAATTGATCCCTTTGAGTTGTGGTATTGGAGAAGACTACCGAATGCCCCACGGACTACAGAAAAACCGTTAGATCAGTCTTGGAGGAACTGCAACCAGGAAGCTCTTTAGAGGCAAGGAAACTTGCCTTGTGTACTTTGGTCACGTATCAGGAGGCAACAGTCTGTGAAAAAAGAGATCATGCCAGGAAAGGTAGAGGGTCCGAGAAGGAGAAAAAGAGCGTCAATCAGACAGATTAAAACTGTGACTGGGTTCCAGTGTATCTGAGATCTTGAAGATGGTACAGGATAGGACAAGGTTCTGATCTGTTGTTCACAGGGTCACTGTGAGTTAGAGTTGACTTGATCGCACCTAACAACAACCAGCACCTCAAAGGCTTGTCACAAAATGAAAGTGGCCCCAGAATGTAATAAGCCCTCTCAGGTCATTTCCTCATGTGGTGTCCAACAGTAAGAGTGGCACTTAACACAACCTAGAGTTGCCCCAAGGGATTGGCATGATCAATCCTTGCCTGGTGTCCTTCCTCCCAATCTCCTCCTACAGGCACTTCTTTCTAGGGGACAGATAACAGTGGGGTCTGTCATCAAAGCTTCCAGAGCCGCATGTGGAAGGGCACGCTTCTGTCTCCTCCTGGCCCCTCAAGGCCTGCTCCTTGGAGAGTAAGTGGTCTCCTGAGAGGTACGGACAAATGACTTAGGAGATTCTACCTTCTGAAGGGGAGCTTCCCATTAGGTAGGGGCCTAGCCTTGAGTGAGACCCCTTGGAAACTCGTGATCTGAATTCTCAAGAGGGTCCAAATCAGTGAAGTGGGTACAGATATGCTCTTTAAATCTATTTATACAAATATTTTTAGGTGCCGTTAAGTTGGTTCCAACCCATAGCGGCTCTACATACAACAGAGCAAAACATTACCCGGCCCTGTGCCGTTTTCACAATCGTTATTGTGTTAAAAGAGATATATGTCAAGGAAATGACTCCCACAATTGTGAAGGTTAACAAGTCCCAGATTCATCAGGCTGGAGGCTTCTTACAGGGTGGTGTGGGCTGATGAGCCCCAAACCGGTAAGTCAGACGGCAGGCTGCTGGCTCGTGTCCCAAGAATTGGCAACCACAAGAGGACATGTCAGATGAAGGATCGAGAGAAGGCAAGCTGCCTGACCATCGGTCTATATAGGATGCAGGCCACGCCCCAAAAGAAGCTCCCTTTCCCATTGATTATTCACGTCATAAAATAGAAGATAATTACATGGTTCCAGCCACACCACTGATGACCAAGCCAAAGTTGACACCTTAATGGTCACAAACAATTCTCTTGATTGGAGGTGGAAAGGGGCTTATTGTTCACATAATTGTTTTGTCTTACTTTTTGCTCAGTTTTTGTTTATTTGTTTTATAAATAAAGTCATTCCTTGCTTTTATACTTCGATCAGCCTTCAAAAGAGAAGTCCAATTCCAATGTGAACCACCAAAATCTATCCGTATAACCTGTTTTGAATCAATTCTAATCTAAGGTCAAGATAAGCTCCAAAATAATAGAACTAAGTACTTAGAGAATGCCAAGTCCTAGAATT
This sequence comes from Elephantulus edwardii, assembly GCF_000299155.1. Lineage (NCBI taxonomy): Eukaryota > Metazoa > Chordata > Mammalia > Macroscelidea > Macroscelididae > Elephantulus > Elephantulus edwardii. The sequence goes on from NW_006399765.1 coordinate 3,233,630, forward strand.
CATCTTCTCACATCATCTGGTTCCCTAACTTGCTGTCACCTTCCTTCTTTAATGTGTTGTTTTGAATAAGAAATGCTTCAAATATCAGCAACTGAAATGAATGTACCACGAAAAGGTCCTGGCCCTTCCCCTCCCCTTACATTCCCAGCTCCTCTCACCACATTATGTGTAATCCAGAGATGATATGCACAAGTGAAAATGCAGAGTTCTCATTAAGGGAGCTCTGATGGCCTACTGGCAAGAAGCTGTGCTGCAATCCTGAAGGTGCACGGTTTGAATCCACCAGATGCTCCACTGAAGAAGGAGGAGCATTCTCTCCTGTGCCACTTGATCCGATTTGATGGTATACAAAAAAGGCCAGGGGGGTGGGGAGGACACTATTGGGTGCTTTTCACTTTTCATGCAGTGAAATCAGAGAGAGTCCCTGACTTGGTTGGGTTGCACTATGTGCAAGTGCTATAACTGAATTGTTCCTCTGTTAAAAAAGGTCCCAATGGAGCTCTAAGAGTTTGCACTTGACCACTAACTAACCTGTGAAAGAGTTCTGGTAGCCTAGTGTTAAGGAGGTTGCTGCCAACCCAAAGGCACACAGTTGCTTTGTGGGACAAAGATGAGCAATCTCCTCCCATGCTGTTCATCGCCTCTGAAAATCCCCTGGAACATCAGTTATGAGTCATGCCGACTCAATGCCACACAGTAACAACTAACACAAAGGTTGGCTCTTTGAGCCCTTTTAGGGAGGGCATTTTAGGGGTACCTTAGGGGAGCTCTGGCATAGTCCATAGCTACTTGCTCTGCTAACCTGAAGCCTGAATGTTTCAGGTGGTTTAAGTCCAATCCTCTGGTTGTGATTTACAGCCTTAGAAACCTGACGAGAGGTCTCTGTGAGTTAACCCTACTCCACACAGTGAGTGAGTGAGTGAGAGGCAGAGTCCTGGCAACCCTCCCCATTAAAGATCACGCCTAAGGAAGTCCTGTGCAGCAGTCTGCTCTGTGGCACTCGGGGTCCCCTGGAGCCAGAGTAGACTCACTGGCAACTTGTTTGGTTTGGTTTCTGTAGAAAACACCTGAAGGACTTGCACAGCTAAAAGTAAAATCTGCCATCCCAGAAAACCTTTCCACAAGTGTAGAAGAGAAAGAAAAGTCTTCTATTACTAAAGACATGTGAGAAGGAGACAGTGCACCTATCACAGGCAATCTCTAAAGAGACTGCAAACCAGGAATCTCACCCTCTTAAATACCAGGCTTGTATAAGCTATCATACACATGTTCCCAAGCATAGTCCCCAGCTAAGAGCCCGGGCAGCACCATTTGTCATGCATGGTTCACTCTGACCTCCCCTGCTGAGTGGGGTGACCATCTGTTAGCCAGCCCTCTCTACCCGAGGAAAAATTAACTTGTGTCTTTATAACAGCAAGTAGTTTTACAGTATGGAGCCAGGCAAGCATGTTAAGTTCACACCAACACTGGAAGAATAGAGGTACGATCTTCCTAGACAAGGGGCCCCAATGGCACAGTGGTTAAGTGCTCAAATATTAGCCTAAAGGTCAATGGTTCAAACTCAATATCATTCATAGGAAAAAAAAGATGTTACTGGAAAACCAAACCCAATCTCAGAGACGGGTTGGAGTAGAGAAAGCAGAAATTCCATTACATATATTAGCATATAAAAATTGGGGAGGAGTGTCCTAAATCTGTCTCTACAAAGAAAGGTCCTGAGGGGATATTTGTAGGCTGGATTAGGAGTATGGGGGAGAACTCATGTTTATTAAGTGCTCTGGGGTAGAAGAGATAGAAATTGTCAATTATTTCAACCTGCTTAGATCCTCAATCAACACCCTTGGCACCAACAGCCAGGATATCAAGATGTATTACATTGGGAAAATCTGCTGTCTGGGACTTCTCTAAAGTGCAGAAGAGCAATTATGTCAGTCTGAAGACTAAGGTGCAGCACCTGATCCAAATCATGATCTTCTTTTCAATTACTTGCTATGTATCTGAAAGCTGGACAATGAATAAGGTTGACAGAGAAGAATTAATGCTTTTGAGCTGCCGTATTGGAGAAGAGTACTGAATAGCCCAAGGACTGTCAAAGGAATTTTTTTTTAAGGTGTAGCCAGGGTGCTCCTTGGAGGCAAGTAGAGTGAAATTTCATCTCACGTACTTTGGGCATGTTGTTAGAAGAGGCTGGTCCTTGCAAAAGGGCATCATGCTTGGAAAAGAGGGGGGTCAACAAAAGAGGGGAAGACTCTCAAGAAGATGGATTAGCACAGTGACTGGCACAGGGGGCTCAGTGTGTCAAGATGATGACAAGGTGCAGGATAGGGCAGGGTTCAGACAGGGTCACTGTGCCTCACAGTTTACTCAACTGCACTTAACACCTGGTGATATACATCGTCCATGTGGAGTTGTGCTGCTAACCCAAAGGCCTTTTTCTTTTTTAACTTTTTGGGGTTTTTTGTTTGGTTTTGGTGGAGATTGTTTGTTTGTTTTTTGTTTGTTTTCCTTGTCGTGTACTGTCAAATCTGATCCAACTGGCACAAGAGGAGATCACCCCTCCTTCTCCAGTAGAGCATTTGATGGATTCAAACCTCACACCTTTGGGATTGCAGTGCTGCTTCTTGCCACTAGGCCACTAGAGCTCCCTCCAAAGGCCTTTCAAATCCACCAGCTACTCCGTGGAAGAAAGATGGGTAAACTCCTCTCGTGCTCTTTGTGTTGTCGTTGTTATGTGCTGTTGAGTAGCCTGCGACTCATAGCAACTCTATGTAAATAGCTCTGACCCCTGCCCTATCCAAAGCCAGTCTCACCGTCTCCAGCACTGCTGAAGGGTCAGCTATGAGTCAGTTCCTACTTGTCGGCAATGAGTTTTGAGGGTTTCAGGAGGGAAATGTAGATTAGCGAGTCCTCACAGGACACGGCCTATAGCTTTTCCTCTTTCCAGATGATGTCTGGCTGGCTAGATGCTTAGGCATCCCAGAACGTACTTTGCCAAGGTGGCTGTTCTTAGAAGACCCCTGTCATACAGGAGTCACGTGCATGGCACCTCCGGTGGCTTTTCAGAGGTTATAAATTCCACTGGAAGAATAAAAGACCTTTATAAAAAAAAATTACCCTGGTGGAGATTGCCCATCTTTCTCCTGTGGATTTGAACCACCAGAGAATAGATCTAAATGACTGGTGAAGCAGGGCCCTTGGGTTAGTTCCAGTGTTGGCTGTTAAAGGTTGTTAAGAGGGAATGTCTGAAGGTGCCTCACACAGAGTCTTGTTGGGTCTGTGGTACCTGCATTAGCAGAATTCTGACCTTCTCAGCGTGAAGTGTGTCGGGGGGAATGCTTTGATTCAGCACATAATGTAAAGAGGGAAATTAAAAAAGGAAAATAGCAAATCTGATTCACAGCAAACCAAGCAGTAAGTCAGTTAAAGTTTAAAACCATCTAAAGGTTTTCCTTCCTAGTCACTGAAATAGGTCCACTAGCGGCCTAGTGAATAAGGGGGTACATTATCAACCCAAAGTCAGGTGGTTTAAATCCACTATCTGCTCCTTGAAAGAAAGATGGATAATCTCCTCCTGCGCATTTTATAGTGTCTGAAACCCCGCTGGAGAATCAGCTGTGAGTCAGCTCCGGCTCATTTACAGTAGCGATCACTAAGCAAGCATCAAGCTGGAGCCTTCCACTGCCATCAAATCAGAACTGACTCAGGGCTCGCCCTCTCTGGTGAGGCTGTACACCACATGAGGTCTGTCCAGGAGAAAGTGAAACCAGATTGCTCATTGGAAGCAAGGAGGCTGAAAGCTCCATCTCACACACTTTGGACATGTTGCCAAGACGGACCAGTCCTTAGAGAAGGACGTCATGCTTGGAAGGGTGGAGGGTCAGCACAAGAGAGGGAGACCCTGCATGAGATGGATTGGCACGGTGACTGTGGCGATGGGTCAGGTGTGTCAGAGATGGTGAGGGTGGCTGAGAGTGAGGCAAGGTCAGAGTTCTTGTTCATAGGGTCGCTCCACATCGTAGTCACCTCGATGGCACATAACAACTTGGCGTGCGAGGGGACTGCTTGTCTTTTCTCTCCTGGAGCTGCTGGTGGATTTGAGTCAACAGAGAAGCACCGTCTTCAGGTGAGCAGCATGACACCCTGTAGACTGCATCACCGTCAGGCCCTGCCCATCTTTCTCCCATGGAGCCACTGGTGGATTCGAACCACCAGAGAATGGATTCAAAATACTAGGGAGGCACCGCTCTCGGGTTAGCAGCATGCTGACCAGAGCTGTTGTTATGTGCCATCGAGTCACCTGTGACTCATAGACACCCTATGGACAACAGCTCTGAAGCCTGCCCTGTCCTAAGCCAGTCTCACTGATGCCAACACACCTACCTCCATTGCCCCAGTTACCTGTATTATCAATCCATCTCATCTTAGGACTTCCTGTCCTGCACTGTCCCTCCAACCTTCCAAGCATGATGTCCTTCTCCAAGGACTGGTCCCTCCTGGTCCTGGCCACATGCCCAAAGTATGTGAGATGAAGTTTCAAAATCCTAGCCTCCAAAGAGAAACTCGGTTTCACCCTCTCCAAGAGAGACTTATTTGTTTTCTAGGTGGTCCGTGGTATGTTCAAGACTCTTCTCCAGCACCACAACTCAAAGGCATCGATTCTTCTTCTGCTGTCCTTAGTCATTGTCCAGCTCTCTGATGCACAGCAAGTAACTGCAAAGATCATGGCCTGGATCAGGCACACCTTGGCCTCTAGGCTGACATTGTTGCTTCCCAGTACTCTAGAGAGGTCCTTGACAGCAGATTTTCCCAATACAATTGATCTTTTGATTTCCTGACTGCTGGAGCCAAGAGTCTTAGTAGAGTTCCAGGCTGTTAGAGGGAACACCCTGGGGCAACCAGGCTGTGTCTGTGGAGTGTGTTCCTGGGTCTTCGGTCTAAGGTCTCTTTCAGTTGTCCTTCTATACTGAAAGAACACTTCACCCTTGAAGACATTATTAAAGAAATAGAAGTCGGCTTTGATAACCATCACAGCCTTGAGAACCTTGAGGGGCCTACACTGTCCTGTATGACTGCTGAGTCAGAATCCACCCCATAGCAGTGGGCTTACCTTGCAAGAGGATTTTTGGTTTGAGTAGCCACTCCTTAGCCAAGACATTTGGGCTCTTTCCAATCATTTCTTCCTACAAAAGGTGTTAGTGTGCTTACTGAGCAAAATGATGATCTCTGAACGGACTTCAGCAGATGCTCCAAGATTAATCACACACACACACACACACACACACACACGGAGAGAAAGTAGATATAAAAGAGAGTGGAGTATGATACAGTCCATGCTAAAATGTTCTGTCCAGGGCTGAGGGAGAAGTAAGCTCGTGTTTGCAACCCAGAAGCATGGCCATGGAGTAAATTCTATCTCATAGTGACCCCATGGACACACAGTCGAGTTGAGCTAAGGGCCATAGGATTTTTTTGGCAGGCTTAGTGGTAAAGAATTGCACTGTCAATCCAAAGGTAGGAGGTTCAAAACCACCAGCTATTCCACAGGCAAAAGATGAGCCGTCTCCTCCAGTGCAATTTGTTGTTGTTGTTGTTGTTGTTGTTGCTATGTGCCGTCGAGTCACCTGCGACTCATTGCAACCTCATGTACAACAGCCCTACACCCTGCCCTATCCTGTGCCAATCCTACTGTCTCCGACACACCTACCCCATTACCCTGACTGCCTCAGAAATCCCAGGTCAGCAATGGGTCAGTTCTGACCCAACAACAACAACAATCTTTATGGAAGTGAGTGGCCAGGTTTTTCTTCCTGCGATATATCTGTGTGGGCTCAAACCACCAACCTTCCAGTTAATAGCTAAAAGCAAAGAATTTTTTTGCCACTGGGGTATTTAGGGAAAGACACCTTCACTTGACAGCTTTCTCTTCTGATTTTGCTTTCACACCCCCCCCCGCCCCTTCGTTCTTGAAAATCTTTAGAACATCACCAACCTTTAAGTCAACATTCACTGATCAGCTCTCCCCCGTTTTGTCTGTACAGTATTTGTTGTTACTGTGTACCATCGAGTCAGGACCAACCTAGAGCAGACTCTCCAGGGGGTTCCAGAGGCAAGAAACCACACAGAGGAGACTGCCCATCCTTCTCCCACAGAGTAACTGGTGGATCTGAACCAAGAGCCTTTGGGATGGCAGCGCAGCTCTTAACCACCGGAGTTGTTAGGAAGATGAAATTAACTAGTGTGCGCAACATCTTTAGCCTCATGCCTCTGAGCAGTAAGTGCACAGTAAGTGTCACTAAATGTCAATAAATGTCCCCTGGGAGAACAGTCAGCCCAGCCCCAGGAGGCCCTGAGCTGGATGTCCTACCCTACCTCCCCAAGTTTAAGTCTATTCAGGAGGCTGACTGAGTTGTAAGGTCCCTACAGCCTGGGAGACCTGGAATGGGTCTGCCCTGCCCTAAATCTCTCCCTGGGGCATTGAGCCCAAGCCCATCTTCACCATACACTGTCCTGGGGGAGACTTTACACCTTCTAGGGCCACCTGCTGATATGGCCCTTGAATACAGGCTGCCCTATTACAAGCTGCAACTTGAACCATATCATCCTGTCACGGGACCTCGGTTCCTGGCTGGACATTGTTCCAATCAATATGAGGTCTTTGCTTTCTACTGACCAACACTGACCAGGAGAGACCATGATTCTCAGTGGTTTGAGAGTTAATGCACTGATGTGATTCACTCATTCTCTGTTTTGTGATCCCAGGACAGACTGAGGCATAGAGTAAATAATAGAGAAACAGTTAACAGGAGCCCAGAAGCCTAAGATATGATCAGCGACTTCCTAGGTGAAGATAAAGACAAGCTGCAGGAGAGCCGGCTCTGTGAGAACCATTCCACATTTCTGACAGGGTAATAAACTCTCCTTACGATGCTTCCCAGAGACCCTGATGACCAGATCCAGTTTGAATTAGAATTTGCACATGTGCAAAATTGTATGACCTTCCACCTGATGACTGCTAGATACAGCCCATAATAAATGATGGCTGCCTTCCCAGAAGCCTTTGCAATGGAATCCATCTTGAAGAAAAGATCCAGCTCGATCTTCCAGCTGCACAGATTCCAGAATGGACCTCTCAACTTCTTTTTCTCATTTGTTGTTGTTGTTGTTGTTGTTGT
>NW_006399765.1:3243811-3251078 GCF_000299155.1 Elephantulus edwardii
TAGGGTTTTCAGAGGCCTGCTATTTCAGAAGTGGGTGGCCAATCCTTCTTCCTAGTCTGTCTTAATCTGAATGTTCAGATTTAGAGGAGTATCTTACTCAAAGACCTCTGGGATGAGACATGACTTGCATTGCCTTAGGATAATGGGGAGTTCTGGCGGCCTAGTTGTAAGAAATTTTGCTGCAATCCCAAAGGCATGCAGTTCAAATCCACCAGCTGCTCTGCAGGAGAAGGATGGACAGTCTCCTCCTGTGCAATTAAATGCCTTTGAAAACCCACCTGAGGGTCAGCTGTGGATCAGTTCCAACTCGACAGTACACAACTGGACTCTGAAAATCTTTCCGTGGCGGTGGTGGTGTTAGGTCCCAAGTCAAGTCCACTGTAACTGATAGTGATTCTGCGGACAATAGAGTAAAAGTTTGCCCTCTCCTGAACCATCCCTGTGATCTTCACCATGTTCAAGTCCATTGTTGCAGTCCTGTGGTTTCAGTCATCTTGTTGAGATCCTTCCTCCTCTTCACCGGCCCTCTACTTTTCCCAGAATGATACCTTTTTCTTGAAGACTGACACCTCCTTCTGACAATCGGCCCAAGTATGTGAGATGAAGTTTCACCCTCCTTGCCTCTGAGAAACAACCTGGTTGCACTTCGTCCAAGCCAGATTTGTTTGTTCTTTTGGCAGTCCGTGAGGTATTTATTACCACTCCTCACAACAATCCAAAGGCGTCAGTTAGTTCTTCAGTTGTCCATTGTCTGACTTTCACACATGCATATGAAACAAATGGGGGGAAAGTCCATTATTTGGACAGGGTGCACCTTAGTCTTATTTTTTTCCCTTTAAAATTTTAATGACCAGGAAATGGTATAAAATGACTGCCAAGTCACATAGATTAACTTTTCTGTGTGTAATCCCGGAGGAGCACGCTATTGGACAATGCAAATTGTACAGGAGTTTTCATCAGTAATTTGCCTGGGCGCATGACTGAGCATGGGCCATGGACCCATCTTCACAGGGCCCAGAAAAAAAGGTGGCTGCCATGATTGGCAGGCTTCATTTGGCTCTCCTTCTATCAGCCTTAGGGCTAGTCTTGGTCTGGAGTGATAGAGATTGTCAGTTTTCGCTTTGGTGACATTTTACAGCTCTCCTAGGTCAGAAGGCACCGAGCCTCATTTGTCCAGGCACACTCATCAAACTTTGCTTGCTGTTTCCAACTGTGAAGAAATAATTAATTACAAACTGGAACAATTCATACAGATGCAATATTCTGTAAAAGGCTCCACGCAGTGATGCTTTATCTGCCTAAAGAAGCCCAAAGCACACGTGCTGACCAGTTTGCCTTCCTCGAAACAATCCCTCGGATCATTCTCTCACCAGCAGCAGAGCATGAACTCCTTGTTGGGCTTATCGCACGGAGCACCACGATGATGGGCTGCAGCTTTAAGGACAGCAGAACTGACCTTCACCTCCTGCATTTTCAGCTCTTCCAGAATGGGCAGCTTCACTATCCCTGGCATGACAGCTGCAGCCCGGACCCAGCGAAGTGCCCTCAGTCACCTCACCCCAGTCTCCTTGAGCATCAAAGAGGACTGTTACACCTTAGTCTTTAATCTGATAGCCTTTCTCTTTAGCACTTTAAAGAGATCCTTGACAACAGATTTGCACATTTTGCCTTGCAAGACATTTTTATTCTTGTTGTTGTTGTGTACCATCAAGTCAGAGCTGACCCATAGTTGACATTCCAATGGGTTTTCAGAGGCAGTTAGTCACACAGGAGGAGATCGCCCATCTTTCTCCTACAGAGCATCTGGTGAATTTGAACCATGTGCTCTGGAATGCAGCACTGTTTCTTACTACCAGGCCACAAGAGCTGCCTTATATTTTCTTTAAATAAAAGTTTCGCTTGCGTGAAAAGTTCTGGTCTCTCAAAGTGTCATTCTTACTACTTGGGGATAGAGTCTGTAATTTGGAAAGCAGTAGTCTTAGAACTGTTTGCTATGACCAGCCTCCATTTTTATATAATGCTGATTTTCAGATAACAATGTGGTCTTTGGAACTGAATTATGTTGGCAAACGGGGAGTGGGTGTACTGTTGAGAGAGCCAAGACAAGCAACAAACAGCACTGCCAGATCATTCTCTCATTTCTTCAGTGGTCACAGAATACTTTGCTTTTAGCCAGGCACATGGTGGCTGAGAGACATGACCACATTTCCCAGGCTTCCTTGTAGACAGTGAGATGGAAGCCACTGACTGAGAACAACACAAGAATGTAGAAAGAATCTGAAACCATGGTGTGTTTGGGACCACCAGTCAGCCTAGGAGACAGAGAAATAAACCCCTATATTGTTTAAGCTTTATCTTTGGAACTTTTCCCTATGGCAGTAGAATCCTCTTATTTATATGTGGATGTTTCCCTACACTTTGTATGGAAATCACATCCCATGCATAAGAGTACCTGAATGTGTGTGTGGGTGTGGGTGTGTATATACACATGCATATATATATGTGTATATATATTGTTGTTGATTGCCTTTGAATAGAGCATGACTCACAGTGACCCTATGAACAAAAGGCCTGAAGCCCCTCTTCAACTATCAACATTTATCAAAGTTCATAGAGTTTCAGGAGGCATGTTGTGAGGAAGTGGATGTCACTCCTGCTTCCTACATGTTAACCTATACATTCTCGAGATGAGGTTTCTGATGACTTTTTTCTTTACTTGACACTTAGCTATGCTCTTTGAATGTTCTCTCTGACCATTTTTTTTTATCTCAAAAACAGACAAAAAAAGGCCTAGAGAAAGGAAGAATCCTATAAATAGATTCTACTGTTTGGAGGCTTGTGAGTGAAACAGTGGGATTCTTGCAGGTAGAGTCTCTTGTTTTAGTTGAAAGTCAGGTGTAAACTGTTCGGTAGTTTTTTATTTCATTCATAATTGTGTGAGAGCTGACAAGATTTACTGGATTTAGAAACAATCAGCTATGTGTGGGGAGCCTCTTATTTAAGTTAATCAGGACCTGGTGGGAGGGCCTTTGTATTTAAAAGTTGGTTGGGCCCTGACTAAGTCTCCTCCTTGAAAGTTCATGTGTGAAGAGATCGGATTCTGGCAGGTTTGTTCTCTTGTTTTAGTTGAAAGTCAGGCATAAACTGTTCAGTGGGTTTTTTTATTTTGTTCACAATTGTGTGTAAATGGATTGGATTTACTGGATTTAGGAACAATCAGCTGTGGGCTGGAAGCCTCTTGTTTAAGTCAATCAGCACTTGTTGGGAGGGCCTTTGTATTTAAAAGTCGGTTGACCCCAAGGGCCTGTGGCCTAATGTTAGTTGTATTTGGGAAGAACATTCTTCTAAGTGGTACAGCACTGGTCTGCCATCTTGCTGTACTGAGGTAACCTAGGGTTGCTGTGATGCTGAACACTGTACCACTGATGTGTCAAATGCTCAATGTTGCACAACGTTTGGTGGAGCTCCCAGATTAAGACAGGTTTAGAAGTAGGATTGGCATCTACTTCCTAAACAACATACCTTTGGAAACTCTATGAACATAGAGAAAGATAGCTATAGAACAGGGTTCAGATCTTTTGTTCATAGAGTTGCTATGAGCCATGCTTTACTCAACAACACTTAACAACAACATTGTTTAATTCACTTTTCATTTTCTTATATGAGCCACCAGACGTCATTCATACACACTCACTCACACACATACACACATATATAGATATATGCACACAAATACAAAGAGATTTCGATTTTATGGGATAATTGGTTTTGATTCCTGTATGATTCGTTTTGAGTTTGTGATAGGTTGTGTTGTTGTGGGGTTTTGGTTGGGTTTTCCCCCCCCATTTCAAATGTTCTTTCATTGGCCAGAAGGTGTTGGTGATGACCCCACCTCCCCTAGTACCTGGTGATCTTGCTTTTTGTAACCAACACAGAGCACTCACCAGTTGGGAGTCCCAGAGTTTATTGAACTATTGATGTCCAACTATACTGGTTTAAGCCACTAATGGCAATTACGTTGTGAGTATCATCAAGCTGTGTGCACTAGTGCATACACCTTTGCAGTCTAAGAAACATGAGTTCTAATCTGACTCCCCTGATTATTTGCTATGGCTGCAGGCAATTTCATGCTCCTCTCTGAGTCTCCTCCTCACCTATAAAACAGAGGTAGCAATGAAGGCTGCCCCATAGAATTATCATTGGGATATTAACACATAACATTATTGATGTGTTTGTTGTATGCCAGGCATTTTTCCAAGTGCTTCTCTCAAATTGGCAATTGGCTAATTGTCACCCTTACAAAAGGGTGACTTGAGATAATGTTTTGACAGATGTCCTGAGGGTTTTCTGGAAGTTTCCGGCTTTCAGACAACCAGCATGAAGTCCTTGGGCTAAGTCATCCACTCACTTCTTAGAGTCAGTGGGGCACGTAGATCTTGGAAGGTATAAATAATCCTTGGTAAATTGCTGTTGTTGTGTGCCATCAAGTAGATGTGACTCATAGCTGACCCTCCAGAGGGTTTTCAGAGGCAGTTAATTGTCCAGGAGAAGACTGCCCATCTTTCTTCCACAGAACAGCTGGTAGATTTGAACCTCATGCTTTTGGGACTGCAGTGTAGCTTCTTTCCAGAAGGCCACCAGAGCTCCCTGGTAAGTTGTTTCACTATCTACATTCCCGGCTTCCCTTACCAAGCCCCTCTACAGTGTGACTCTGCTGTTCCTCCCTCCCCAGTCAATGGGTTTCTCCATCTTCTTGAAGGTGAGTGAGCCGTGTGACTATTTAACTAATAATGTATAGCAGAAACTATATTGTGTGGTTTCCAGAGCCTGTGTTCCAGGGGGCCTTGCAGGTTCCTAGTGTGGCCACATGCAGGACAACAAATACCTCCCACAGAGAATTCCTGTAAATCAAGCAGAAACAGGACATGGTAAATGGCCCCGGCAGAAGGTACAACTACTACCTCTGGCCATTGCTACTGCCCTTTGGTGTCAAATGGTTGATTGTTCTGTGGAGTACATTCCCCTGGGTGCTATTGGTGACTTCATAAGCAGGTCTATTCCTCACTATTCCCTGTAACATACTTTGTATGAAACACTTTGTTATAAAGGGGCATCATGTCTTTAAATTTCATGAGATGGGGTAGGGTGGGACAAAGGAGCGGGTATTTGCAAGATAATAATCTCCTTTGAGTACATGGCCAGGAAGGACCAGTCCTTGGAGAAGGACATCATGCTTGAAAGGGTGGAGGGACAGTGCAGGAGAGGGAGACCCCAGATGAGATGGATTGACATGGTAACTGGGGTTACGGGGGCGGGGGTTAGGTGTGTTGGAGTCAGACTGGCTTGAGACAGGGCAGGCTTCAGAGCTTGTGCATAGGCTTGCTATAAATCACAGGTGGCTCAACAGCACATAAAAATCCCCATCAGCAGCCCAAGGCTGATTCCTATGAGATGACCTCCTCCCTTTTTATCAATTCTGTTATGCACTGTCCCATCCACGTTCTATTTCTCTACTGCTTTCAATAAGTCATTGCAATAATCACTCACAACTCACAGACTTATCATAATCAAGAGGCTTACTGAGGAAGGGAGGTCTGGTGGCCTAGTAGCAATAAACTTATCATTAGCTCACCAGTGCTCCCTTGCCTTTGATTGCTGTTGCGGTAGTGATGTACCATCAAGTCAGAACCAACCCATAGCTGACCAGCCAGTGGGTTTTCAGCAGGTAATTGCATGCGAGGAGATTGCCCATCCTTCTCGTGCAGAGCAACTGTTGGATTTGAACCACATGCCTTTGGGATTGCATCACAGTTTCTTACCGCTAGGCCACCAGAGCTCCCTTTGCCTTTGATTAGATCTGTTAAAATTAAAACTCTTTTAAGTCAATAATAGAAATGTATTGAATATATAATTTGCAAATTAGAATAAAATTCTACTGGAGATTCCTGATGAGAGGATCTTTCAGTATTATTATACTTCATTTTATTGGCATTTCAATGCAAATAGGGGGCCAGGATGGTGCTTGGTAGTTTATACAATAAAAAGTTACCCTAAAACACAGCTTTCAGTAAGGCCCTGTAGTTTCTAATTTTTTTGAGACCCCAATTTACAATGATGACTTCATAATAAGTGGGTTCACAACTAAAGTGAATATTTCTGTGTTGTTGGAGGATTCTTTGAAAGTTTTTATTATCATTGCCTTTTATTACTATCTTTATAAACTCAGTCTTTCTTTGCCTCTTGTTGTTGTTGTCTTTTGTTGTTATGTGCCACTGAGTCACTTGTGACTCATAACGACGCTATGTACAGTAGCCCTGACACCTGCTCTATCCTGTGCCAACTTCACTGTCTCTGACACACCTACCCTTATTACCCCGCTCACTAAATCAATCCATCTCTTAGATGGTCTTCCTCTCTTTCTCTGTTCCTCCACCCTTCCAACCATGATGCCCTTCTCCAAGGACCTCCTTGCAACATGCCCAAAGTATGTCAGAATCCAAAGCCTCAGAATCCTTGCCTCCAAGGAGCAGCCTGATTTCACCCTCTCCAGGATGAACCTGTTTGTTTTCCTGGCAGTCCATGGTATATTCAACACTCTTCTCTAGCACCATAGCTCAAAGGCATCAATTCTCCTTCTATCATCCCTAGTCATTGTCTCTAGGGTTTGGAAACTTTACACATAAGCTTAGAGATATATTTTAATGATATACAATAAGTATATATAAATCATAAAAAGTTATTCCAGCAAAACTCAGTTACCATAATAACTCATTTGGGGAAGATTCTGGATCTGGCATATTCTGGAAACAGGGACGACATGTCTAGTCACTAAACCATAAGGGTTGTCGTACAGCCCTTTTCTTTTTTTTTCTTCATGTATTTTGCAAAGACATCTGACTATCTCCCAAATCTGCCTATTAGCTTTAGTCACATGACTGGCATTTGAATCCATGGTTTCAAGCAACTGAGGGTGCTAATTTCATTTTGGAAACTGACCTCCTTGGAGAAAGGAAGGACATCATACTCACAAGGTTGAAGGGACCACACAGGAGAGGAAGACCCCAGATGAGATAGATTGATACAGTAACTGGGGCAATGGGGGTTAGGTGTGTTAGGATTAGTGAGACAGGCTCAGGACAGGGCAGAGTTCAGAGCTGCTGTGTACATAGGGTCCCTATGGATTGCAGGTGACTAAACAGCACATAACAACAACAACTATACTATCATATCATCTGCATATAGAGATAATTTTACTTCCTCTTTGTCA
>NW_006399765.1:3251798-3283937 GCF_000299155.1 Elephantulus edwardii
GCGACTCGACGGCACATAACAACAACAAGGAAATTTCTCTCTATTCCTATTGAGTTGTTGAAAGTTTTAATCAGGAAAGTGTGCTGGAGTTTATCAAAGACCTTTTCTGCATCAATTGATAGGATCATGTGGTTCTTGTTCTTTGCTTTGTTAATGTGATTAATTACACTGTTTTTCTCATGTTGCACCATCCTTGCATACCTGTTAAGAATCCCACCTTGTCATGGTGAATTATTTTTTTGATGTACAGTTGGATTCCATTGGCTAGGATTTTATTGAGGCTTTTTACATCTCTGTACATGAAAGATATTGGCCTATAGTTTTCTATTTTGGTGGTGTATTTACCTGACTTTGGTATCAAGGATATGCTTGTTTCATAGAATGAGTCTGGGAGAATTCCATCTTTTTCTATTTTCTGAAATACTTTATATAGAATTGGTGGGTGACAGGTTTTTCTCTGAATGTTTGATTCACTGGTAAAACCATCTGGTCCAGGGCTTTCTTTGGCTGGAAGTTGTTATATTATCTTTTCAATTTCTTCTTTTGGGTTGTTCTACTTTGGTTTGTGTTTCTAAGTTTTTGCCCATTTCCTCTAGATTTTTATATTTGTTTGAGTATAGTTCTTTCATAATATTCCATTGTTAACCTTTTTACTTTAGTTGTTTCTGTTGTGATATCACCACTTTCATCTCTTAATCAGATTATTTTTATTTATTCTTTCTTTTCCTTTGTTAGTTTTGCTAGTGGTTTGTCAATTTTGTTGACCTACCAACTTCCAGTCAATGGTTTCAACTGTTTTTCTGTTTTGTATTTCATTTCTTTCTGCCATAATTTTTGTCATTTCAATTTATTAGAGGGTCTCTTGATTTTCTTGCTGTTCTTTTTCAATCTGTTGAAGATATTGGGTTAAAAAATCAATTATCATTTTTTCTTGTATTTTGATGTGTTTCCTTATTTGCTGTCAATTGACCTCTGACCACCATCTGTTTCCCAGAGGCTTTGGTAAGTTGTGTTTTCATTGTTATTTGTTTCAAAAAAATTTTATTTCCTTTTTTATTTCCTCTATTACCCATTCATGTTCAAGCAGGGTATTCTCTTGTTAATAATTTACAATTTTGTAGCATTGTAGTCTGAGACAATGCTTTGCATTATTTCTATGTTTTTTAATTTATTGATGCTTGCTTTGTTACCTAAAACATGATCTATTCAGGAGAATGTTGCTTGTAAATTTTAGAAGAAGATATACCTGTGCTTTTTGATCATACTTTAGCCTCTAAGAGACTGAGTTGGTTTATTGTGTGCTTTAATTCTTTAGCTTCTTTGTGGAGTTTCTTTCTAGTAGTTCTATCTTTTCTTGAGAGTGGTGTATTAAAGTCTCAATACTACTATTGCACTTGTGTCTATTTCTCTTTTCAGTTCTGTTAACACCTGCTTTGTATATCTTTCAGTTCTATCATTTGGTGTATACATATTTATCACAGTATGTCCTCTTTTTCTATTGACCCTTTAAGCATTATATAGTGACCTTCCATGTCTTTGGTGATTGTTTTTATAGTTAAATCTATTTTATCAGAGATTAATATTGCTACTCCTGCTTTTTTCTGGATCTCAGGCTCCAGAATTTCTGAGGATGCAGTGGAAGTTCTCATCCTCCAACCGTCATACACACAACACAGAGATCAGGCCTGTCAGTGTGTAAGACACTCTCCATCTGGGGCCTTAGGGCTGTGCATCGTCCCTGTCGAGGCGTCTCTGATATTGCTGGTTCTATTCCTATCAATGGAAGCAGGAGTGGCATCCACTTCCTAAACCACATGCCTCTGGAAACTACTCTATGAACTTTGAACAACGACGGTAGTTATAGAAAGGCTTCAGGCCTCTTGTTCATAGGTCCGTTATGAGTTATGCTCAGCTAGAAGGCAATCTACAACACCACTACAACATCATTTGGTGAATAGATATTTATCATGGTTATGTCCTCTTTTTCTATTGACCCTTTAAGCATTATATAGTGATCTTCCATGTCTTTTGTGATTGTTTTATATTGAAATCTATTTTATCAGAAATTAATAACGCTATTCCTGCTTTTTTTCTGGTTGTCATTTGTTTGGTGTATTTTTTTCCCCCATCCTTTTATTTTTATTCTTTCTTTATCTTCACTTTTCAGGTGTGTCTCTTGTTGACAGCATATTGATGAGGTTTGGGTTTTTGGTGTTTTAGGGTTTTTTTAATCCAATCTGTTACTCTTTTTCTCTTCACTGATACATTTAAACCATTCACATTCAGTGTAATTATTGAAAGGCAAGGTTTTATTGCTATCATTTTGTGGAGTTCTTTTTGGTATTGTTGCTAACGTTGCTTTGGTCCATCCTGCTTCCTGTGGCATCTCTGTAAGAAGGACTTCTCTTGGTATTTCCTGCAACACTGCTTTTACAAACTCCCTTGGGTTCTGCTTTTCTAAGACTATCTTGATCTCTCCTTCATATTTGATGGACAGTTTTGCTGGGTGCCATATTCTTGATTGACAGTTGTATTCTGAGTTTTATATATGTCATTCCACTGTCTTCTTTTTCTCAAGGTTTCTGCTGAGAAATCAGCATTTAATCTTATTTTTCTCTCGCTTATAGCTTATTGTTTGTTTCTCCCTCACTACTTTCAGAATTTTCTCCTTATCTTTGGTTTGGGTAAGTTTGACTATGATATGCCTTCGTGTTGTTCTTTTGGGGTCTGTTCTAAATGCCATTTGCTCAGCTTCTTGAAGATATATTCTGTCATTATTCATTATGCCTGGGAAGTTTTCCTCTAGTAATTCTTCCACAACTTTTTCAGTGCCTTTACTTGCTTCTTCCCGTTCTGGGATTCCAATTATGCACATGTTATTCCTCTTGATGGTGTCTCACCTTTTTCTTAGGCTTTCTTCTTTTTCCTTTCTTTTTGATTCTGTTTTTTTGTTCTAGCAGATCAGTGCTGAGAATTATTTCTTCTGTTTTGCTGATTCCGTGTTCCATCTCTTCAACTCTGTATTCCGCTTCAACATGTTGACCAATCTTAAACATTGGCTCTCATATTCTGGATTGTGCCTCAGAATTGAGTGATAGTTGACCCTCAAGCCAGTTTTTCAGACACTGTAAATCACACAAGAGGAGACTGCCCATTTTGGCTAACCATGGGATATTCAGGACTCTTCTCCAACATCACAGCTCAAAGGCATTGAGTTTCCTTCTGCCATCCTTAGTCATTATCCTTACTCAGAAGCAAGAGATAGAAAACAGACTTTCTACACTTTCAGCCACTCTCTGCTTCTCAGCCTCACCACTGAGTACAAAGGGCAGAAGGAGTGCCCTGGGTCCAGAAGGGCAGGAACAAAGGCTCTGGAGCAAGAGTAAGTGTGACTTTCCCAAAGGCTTGAAGGAGGACAGGGAGAGTAGGAAAAATAGGATAGACTCAGGAGCAGACCCTGCAGAGTCCAAGAGGGTTTCTTGGGAAGGATTTGGACCTAAAGTAAAGAAAACTTTGGAGGACTGTAGTGGTTTGGAGTGACATCTTCTAATTAACATTCTAGAACATTCCCTCCTGTATGGAAACCCACGGGAGGGGGCAGGAGGGGCATTTGGAATGACTCCTTCCAGGGCCTTGTGGGCCTCAATGAGTGAGCATCTCCCATGCAGCCTGGGTCATCTTGACCTTATCTTTTTCTTTCCTAGGGGCCAAACCACAAGGTTGTACAGTTTGGTGCGTGGAGGGAAGGGTGAAGGAAATGGGAAGGATCCAGGAGAAAAGATAGGGTAATGATGGACAAAGTTCATACACATTGTTTTCACACCAGATCTTTCCCCTTTTCTTTGCCCTCCTCTCCGTCCATCCATCAAATTGTATGACCCTCTAATTAAGCCATACCCCCACCCATCCTCACCCCTCTGCTCCCTCTCTCCTCCTTGGATGCTTGTACTCATTCTACAGTAATGGTCTCATACAGTATTTCTTGGCCTTATCTTAAGTGAGGATTCCACAGACCCCAGAAACATCCTGGTGCGTGAGTGTGTTACTAATACGAGGGGTTCTTTCCGTAGTCAACTGCCAGTGAGACAAATGAATTGCAATAATAACTATTAACTATAGTTCCATAACTGATACATGCATAGGGTATTCTGAACTTATCAGTACCATCCCATCAAGAGTGTATGACATGTTGTCATCCAGCCGGCCGGGAACAGGTGGTATTGGTTGGATGGGGATGGGGGTGAAGGCGTCAGGCTTTTCCACTTAAAGTTTTCAGGTTCCTTTTTTGAATATAGATCAAGAGTTCTACTGTCTAATTGTCTCCTGTCCCCTTTGGTAATTCCAAGGATAGCCTGTGTCTTCAGGCAGAACCAGGGATGGGGGGGTCTAGTGGGGGTACTATTACCATGGGGTCAATACCCTGGTTCAGCCTCCTTAGCACGGACAAAGAATTGAACCCGGTGGGAGACAAAGGGAAGATCAGCTGTAGACAGATTCTCTGGTCTTGACCTGGTCCAGCCCTCCTTCAGCTGTTTGTCTTGCTCAAAATGATCCCAGTGTGGGCTGAGCCCTTGTTAGTGAGAGCACATGGTCAGAGACAGGAGTGAAGGTGAGAGTAAAGACAGTTTTACTAGAAAATACAGCTCCCTAAGAGTGAGACAAGTCATCCTCTGAAAGAAAAGACATGGAGACAAGAGGTTGTGCTGCATGTGTGGTGGATTAATGTAGCTGGTTTGCTTCCTCTGTCGGACTTGAGTTTGATGTTGCAGAGAATTCAAAATTTGGTGGATAGTTCTTATTCTGATCTGTTGTTCTTAATGTCATTGATGCTCCTAAAACCCTAACCCTCCAGCAGTTTTTCAGAGGCAGTTAATCTCCTGGGAGGAGATTGTCCATCCTTCTCCCCCAGAAAAACTGGTGGCATCAAACCACATATTTTCAGGATTACAGAGCAGGTTCTTGCCAGTGGGACAGATTAGGTTACTTAAATTGCTTTGGTCTAATACATTGGTTCCCTGGTTTTGACTGGGGAGAGCTCAGTCTTAGCCCCTTCGTTTGACCTTTCCTTCTGTCTGTTAACATGTCTTCCTCTGGTGTTATCTCATTGGTATCTACCCTAACATTCTTTCCACCATGCTTTGGCTCATTTACCTAATTCTGAACCTAACAGTACCTCACAGAGTTTTTTACGTGGCCTTGAGCCCCACGTACATGAGGAAGAGGAAGCGGAAGAGGGACAGAAGGACGACCCTGTCTTCCTCTGAGATTCTCACTAGCAAGCGGCAAGGGGAGGGGAGGACAGAAGAGCTGTTGACAGCCCTCAGAAGAAGAACCCAGGCCCCAGAATTTCTGAGGATGCAGCGGAAGTTCTCATCCTCTAACCCTCATACACACAACACAGAGATCAGGCCTGTCAGTGCGTAAGACACTCTCCGTCTGAGGCCCTAGGGTTGTGCATCGTCCCTGTCAAGGCATCTCTGATGTTGTTGGTTCTATTCCTATCAATGGAAGCAGGAGTGGCATCCACTTCCTAAACCACATGCCTCTGGAAACTCTATGAACTTTGAACAACGATGGTAGTTATAGAAAGGCTTCAGACCTCTTGTTCATAGGGTCGCAATGAGTCGGCAATCAACAACAATAACATTCCTATCAAACCTTTCCAGGAAATCTCCCTTACCTCCTAAGATGATTTACAGTATCAGTAAGTAACTGCACTGAAAGTCTTTGGATACTGTTCACAATGACTCCCTAATGAAACAGGTCATTAGAGATAATGACTGGTAATAGAAGAGATGGAATTTGAACCCAAGCGAGAGATCAAAGAGGACTGTTTGAAGATTCACATCCTCCTGGTTCACAGGCGGTAACCAGTCTTTAACGTCTCTGGGTCGGAAAAACCTTGTCTGTAGCATTTGCCGATTTCCAAGGTGTAAATAGTCTCACCAGTGCTGATTTCAAGCTATCACTATGAAGTTACTGAACAGATTTGGGGAGAGATGCACACAATCTAGGAGCCCTGGCTATGTGGTGATTAAGTGCTTGACTGCTAACAAGGTTGGTGGTTCAAATCCACCAGCCACTCCACGGGAGATAGATGTGTTTCTGTAAAGATATACCTTTGGATTGGTGACCCAATTCCTTACCTAAATATCCTATGGACTACCAAGTGGACAAACAGATATGTCGTGTAGAAAGTGCAACCAGAGTGGTTCTTAGAGACAAGCCTCACATACTTCGGGCAGGTTGTTCAGAGGGACTACTTAGACCTTAGTCATGGAAAGGTAAGAGTGCGTGAAAGAGAAGAAGAACTTGAACTTGATCGAGATGAATTGATACAGTGACTGTGGCAATGGGCTTGAGTATGTCAGAGATTGTGAGGGTGGCAACAAGGGTTCACATCTGTTTTTCATGGGGTCACTATGAATCCTACTTGACTCAACAGCACCTAACAACAACAGTTCCCTAAATTGAGGAGATTAAAAGTCCAAGGGAGGAGACAGACGAGGGAGAACTGAGTGTCTTTGAAAAGAATTCGCTGGGGTCTCCGGCAATCTACAATGTGTTGGTTGTTCACAGGAATGAATTTGCAGTTCTGCAAGCCTCATGCATTCATCCACAGTTACTGAGCATGTCCTCGGGTGGGAGCACTAGACAGAAAAGGTAGTGCTGGGGGGGGGGGGGCGGCGGCGATGGGACTACAAAGACACACAGACCAGGCCCCATGGGGTCCTGCCACACGGACTCAGACGCATGGCCCCCAGAGAGCTTCCACTGATAACAGGGAGTGCAATACCTTAGAGTGAGGGTTCTGGTCCCCAAATCCCTAGCTTCAAGTCCAGGCTCTTTCAACCACTGGCTGTGTAGCCAGGGTCTAGTGACTCAAGCTCTCAGTGCCTCAGTTTCCTCACCTGCAAAATGGAAAGGTAATAATAGTGGTCACCTCCTAGAATCGTTAGAAGAATTTTATTAGTGCAAGAAAAGGGTCAGAACAGTGTGTGATGTGTCATCAATGTTCAGTAAATGCTAGCTGGGTAATGATGTAACTTCAGAAGGGCTATGGCATTGTTCTCAGGAAGCTAGAGATGGGAGAAGAATGAGGTCAAGGTCATGACAATTGTGTCTGGTCATGGCCGAACCCTGAGCCCCAAGTCGGAGTGGAGTCCTGAGCTCCCACATCTCGGAAAAGTCAAATTCAGAGCTAGCATTTGTAAACGCACATAAATGGCACTCTCTGCTGCCCTTCCCTGTGTTCAGTGTACTTCTCACTAGGAAAGACTACGTGTAGAACTCCTCAAACCGCACCTGAACAGGACTTTAGTGCTTCAAACTGTTCGTTTATTTTCACTGCCATTTTCTCCTTACATTAGATCTTAACATCCATAGTAAATGCTCTCCTGACTACGTTTCAAAATGATAAGCATTAGAGGAAAAATTATGAGCATTTTTTTCAAAAACTGTTCAGCTGGTGGATGGGGAAAGTTAAAGAGAAGACATTCTGCCCCCCAACGTGGGAACTCTGAGGTCAATGCCCTTTTTTCGGCCACTCCAGCTTTGGGCAACAACCCTGACCATTTCCTCAAGTACCCTCAGCTCCAGGCTCCTCTCTAGGACTCGCTGCAGAGCTGAACTGAGTCTCTAAGAGGGTGTTGAGTTGTTGGAGGGCTTGACCCTCCTCTCACGCTACCAACACAGGCTGGTGGGCGCTGTGTGCAATTCAATTTGGAGCCAGCAGGTGGCGCAGGTGCTTAAGAAACTGTGGGAAAGACAAGCGGAAGCTGTGTCTGCAAAGTGGGTCCCAGGGGCCTGGGGCGCGGACTGAGTGAGGAGTGGGGGACATTCAGAGCAAAGTCAGGAATCCAAGCGACACATACACAGGCACACCCAAAGGTTCACAGATGTGACCAATCACGCAGGAACAAGATTCATGATTACACACACACACACACACACACACCCTCACTACACCCTGTGTTGTTGCTATTGTGTGCCTTCAAGTCAGAAATACCCCATAGCTGACCCTTCAGCAAATTTTCAGAGGCAGTTAATTGCATGAGAGGAGATTGCCCATATTTCCTCATGGAGCAAAAGCTGGTAGATTTGAACCATGAACCTTTGGGTTCTCAGTGCAAACAATATGATCTCATCTTTCAGGCGAGGAAGCTGCGCCCAGGGAAGCAAACTGACCCGCAGCAGGTCACACAGCAAGTCCACAGTAGAGCTGGGATTTCTCTAATGCCCATAATATTAACAGCCAATGTTTGTGCATTTTCTGAATGTGCAGTAAATTGTCTCCGCGCCTTTCTCATTTGCAACCTTTGGGCGGAGAGGATTTACAAACTGCCAACCTTTGGGTTAGGAGCCAACTGCTTCTATCACACGAACTCTTCTGTTTCCGGTAGACACAGGTGGGGAAACTGAGGCACAGAGCGCACCCAACTCCCTCACGTTGTTCTGGTTGTACTGGCGGGACTGAGATGAATAAGGCAAGCTGGCACCACGGCAGGCTTCCTTGTAGCCAATGTGCCGTGTGTTGCACCAGGAGAAATAAGAAGTTATTTCTGGGTTCCCCTGCTAATGATTAACCAGAAAAGTCTGAAAATAACAGGAAGACATGAGCTCTCCCACTGCACCAGTAATTCACAGGCAGTACCCTGGCCTTCCGATTCTTGCTCAGAATTCTGGAAGCTGAGGATGCCGCCCACTTAGAAGCTAAGAGGACATTTAGGGGATGCTTGGCCACGGGCGCTGGGGGGTGGGGGTTGGGAGAAGATAGCAGGCAGGCCCTAAGTAATGACGTGAGGGGGCGCTCCTGACCCCTCTCCACACAGAGCACTCACACCCTGTCTCCAAGGACAAGGCCTCTGCTCCCTCTATTCACTCAGCCCAGCTGATGCCACACACCCACTAGAGTCCCTCCCACTTCCCCTCATTGTCTGAGGGGCTCAGATGGAGGGGCAGCCCATTAACCCCTTCCTGGCCTCATTGCTTCACTCTGCAGCTGTCACCCCTGTGGCCTCAGGCCCGGGCGGGCGGAGGGCCTGCTAGTTAATCACAATTACAGAGCAGTGTGTGCTGTGAGCGGACTGTTTCTTTTGGCTGCCCAGGACAAGCAGCAGCAGCATAAACCACACAGCAGCTCCTGAGATCCACACAGGCGAGGAGGGATAGTCCCTGCCCAGCTCACAGCTGGGAACACTACAGCGACCCCAGCAAAATGTCCTCCGTTGTTGGAGTTGTCTCTAGCAGCTTTTCAATCCTCCCCCCTCAGAACCTCATCTGTCAGGTCTCTGTGGAAATGCCACCTCCTTCAGGAAGCCTTCCCTGACTTCCCTGCCTAACGTGACAGTGTTTCTCATCACCATCACACACCCTGTTTAAGTATCTTTTTTTTCTTCCAAATCACTTCCTTTGGAATCGGCAATATGTGGCATTTTTTTTTCTATGTGCCCATGAGAGAGCAGAGCATGTCTGTGTAGTCTCCACCAAACCCTAGCACTCATCACAACAGCTGGCACTAAGGTCTCATTAGCACTTAATGAAAGAGACAGAAGCCACTCTCTGGGCCCGTCATCTAGAATGGGGCCCCAGGAAGCCACCTGGGCAAGATCTAGACTCACAGATTCCTCTCGGGAAGGCCCATTTTTATCTGTCTTGTATCTTGTGTTTCTATTGCATATTTCCTTTCCGTGATGAGTTCTGGGACTAAAAACAACACAAAAAATCTGATGCCCACAAACCACCCATCTCATCCAGCTGTCCTCACAAACCAGATGAGACAGCTGAGGCCCAGAGACATGACCCGACCCTGTATGTGACCATGCAGTGACCGTGCTGACATCTGCGCCCAGGCTTCCCAGCCCCCAGCCAAGGGAACTGACAGAACTGACAAGAACACATTTTGTCAAGGCCTCCTCCTCCACCCTGTGCAGAGCTGGGACCTGAGAAGGAGCTCAACTAGAGTTTCTGGGCAGGAGGACTTCTGGCTGATAGGGGGACAGGTACCCTGTAAAGATGGCTCCTATAGTGTCCACCTACCGCTCATACCAAGCCCCAGCGAACAAGTGAGGGGAAAACCAAGGAGCTGCGCCTTATGGGGAAGTGTGGCTGAGGGGAGAACAGGTGGACGAAAGGTGAGTGGGCGCCGGGCAGAGCCTGAACCCAGCAGAGGGCAGGTAGCTGGTGAGGCTTCTGCCTGGTGGGGCCAGATAAGAAGGTAGGAACCCAGAGTCTGAATTTTGCCCAGATGATCATGGCAGCAATGGGAGGATAAAACCAGAACTCGGATATAAGATTCACATCTTTTTCATTAATTAGGACGTTCACCATTCAATGCTTGGCTTGGCTTTTGCCATTCGCCTCAGGTCTTGGAGGAAGTTCAAGGAGTGCTCCTTGACTGCGACGATGGTGAAACTTCGCCTCACACACTTCAAGCATATTGTCAGGGGAGGATCAGTCCTTGGAAAAAGACATCATGCTGGGAAAAGTTGGGGGGGGGGGTCAGAGAAAGAGAGGAAGACCTTCCACAAAATGGATTGATTGACACAGTGACTACAACAGTGGGCTGAGGCCTGTGGTGGGGACAGAACAGGGTTCAGATGTGAAACCTTGTTCATAGGGCTGCCGTGAGTCGCGAGCTACTCAATATGACCTAACATAAAACAGCATGGCAACCCTGTGTGACACACAGCAAGGTTTTCTCGGGTGTTGATCTTTATGGAAGCACCAGGGCTCTCTGCCACAGAACCGATGGCTGAATTCAAACTGTCAGCCCTTCAGTGAAGCACACACTGTGTAACACTGAGGGACTTTGACAAGAGAGACATAATATGGGAAAAGTGTCTGTGTCCCCCACCACCTAGCCCTCCTGTTTTCTTCCTGTTGTAACACTTGATACCACTGTCTTCCAAACAAAATCTACACAGGTAAAAGCAAAAAATATTTCCATCTCAAACATAAATAACAGCTTAATTTAGACACACTTTTGGCACTTTGCTTTTTTTTCAAAAATAGTAAAAACACATTTTTGAAACTAAGATCTCAATCAAGATATAGGGTACTTTGAGGACCCCAAAAGTCCTTCCCTGCACTTTCCCAATCTGTATCCCACTTCCCCCACCCCCCAACTCCCAGAGCAAGACCAGCACTGTGTCTCCTTTCATCCCCTCAGCAGCTTCGCACACATGCCATTATTTTTCACACACACACACACACACACACACACACACATCAGCTTTGCGTGTGTCTCAATTATTTTACTCAACACTCTTAGGACCATCCATGTTGTTGTAAGTATCATTAGTTTACTTGCTTACACTTTAACGTAACATCCTACTGGGACCCCTGGGCGGTGCAAATCATTTATGCACTTGGCTGCTAACCAAAAGATTGGCGGTTCAAATCCACTCACAGGATCCTTGAAAGAAAGGCCGAATAATCTATTTCCAAAACCCCCCAGCATTGAAAACTTTTCAGAGCATAGGTGTCTAACACTCACAGGTTCACCATGAGGCAAGATTGACTCATTAGCCAAATTTTTAAAAAATATTTCATGTATATGATAGAATACTACGCAGCACACAGGAGCAATGATTTTGTAAATTACTACCTAACTTGGGAGAGTCTGGAAAGCATTATGCTGAGTGAACTAAGTCCCAATAAGGTCAAATACTGTATAAGACCTTTGTTGTAAAAAAAGATAACTATTAAAACCTGTACGAGGTTCCAAGGGGAGGGAGGAGCAGAGGGGCGAGAATGGGGGAGGAGTAATCGTAGGGTCATACAATTTGATGCGTAGAGGGAGGAGTGGGTAAAGGAAATGGGAAAGATTCAGTGTGAAAAAGAATGTATACAAACTTTGTAAGTAAATCAGATAAAATTTTAAAAATTATTAAAAAACCATATTGTGTACAACTGTTGTTGTTAGGTGCCATCAAGTCAAGTATGACTCATAGTGACCCTATGAACAGCCATCCTGACCCCTGTCCTCTCCTGTTCTGTCCTCATCATCTCTGACACACTAGTGCCCATTGCTGAAGTCACCGTGTCAATCCATCTCATTGGGAGTCTTCCTCCACTTCTGTGGCCCTTCATCTTTCCAAGCATGATGTCCCTTTCCAAGGAGTAGCCTCGCCTGGCACCACCACGCCCAAAATATGAAAGACGACACTTCACCATCTTTGCCTCCAAGGAGCACTCTGGCTGCACATTTCCCAAGACATATCTGTTTGTTCTTTCGTGTACAGAGGCATCAGTTTATCCATTTGCCAAAATTCCCATCCATGGAGCTGCCTCTGCCTCATAGCGATCCTAGAACAGAGTGGGGCTGTCCCACAGCTCTCCTGCAGAACTTCTGGTAGGTTCGAACTGCAGACCTTTCAGTTAGCAGTCTCTCGTTTAACCACTTCACCACTAAGGCTCTCTATCCAGTTGCCGATTGATAGTAACCTATTACCAGCTATTTTTAAAAATTACGAACATCTGTGTACAAGTCCTTGTGGGGCATATTTTTCCCCTTCCTTTGGGTGAAATTGCTGGAGCCCAGGGTACGTTTATGAGTCTTTATTAGATTGGTCCAACTGTTTTCCAAAGTGGAGTATCTTAAGCCCCACTTCACATCAGAACATGACCTGGACAAAGCTTCCTTGTCTGTGTTTATGGTTGTGCAGCCTCCACTACAAGGATGTCCTGGAAATCATGGAAACAGCCCCTGCTAAGGCCAGTCAGGATGTTTCCAGGGCCCTGCTGCTGCACAGAATAACCCTGAAGATAGCCAAGCATCACGTGAGAGGGGGCACACCGCCAGGATTCAACCCTAAAAGTGGAACTCCTCAAAGCAATGAGAGGGAGGGCTGTCCCCCAGTTCACAGACTCCACTTCCTTATCTCCAGATTTCATCCAGGCACAGAGGGTCCGGAACATAGGCCTCATTTCCCAGTCTCTTTATAATCCAGTGTGGCATGTGACCAGTTTGTGCCACCTGCCTGTGGGTTGTCAGCACAAGTTTTTATCACCAAGTCGCCAGTGCAAACCA
The DNA here is from genome assembly GCF_000299155.1 of Elephantulus edwardii. Classification (NCBI taxonomy): domain Eukaryota; kingdom Metazoa; phylum Chordata; class Mammalia; order Macroscelidea; family Macroscelididae; genus Elephantulus; species Elephantulus edwardii. Next base: position 3,264,832 of record NW_006399765.1, read on the forward strand.
TTTATGTCACCTAGAAGTGGAGAGAGCCACTTTCTCTTCAAATGGAAAGGAAGGCAAGATAATCTGAATATGGCCTGACAGATGATACACACACACACACACACACAGTCCTTGCCCGCCAGTGGCCTTGTGTCATCTGACCCTGGTTCACTGGCCCTCCTCCCTGCCCACCCCAATCCCCACTGCTCCCTGCCCCCAATGAGTTGTTCTTCTCAGAGTGCATCCTACTTGCTTTTCAATTGGTGAACCCACTTTCACGCAATGCCCTCAAGACCCACACCTTTTCTCTCCTCCCCTGGCTAATTGCCACTCATCTTTCAGGTCATATCCCAGGCGGGGTCCCCTTCAACAAGCCCTCCCCCAAGGGCCTTGTCTGAACCAGAATCCCCATCCCCTGTTGCTGCCCTCCTGTGGGGAGTAGGTTGACACAGGGACAGGACAATGAGCTGGGTGAGGACAGCACAGACACAGCAAGGTTGTCCTGTTGTTCCCAGGGTCACTGTGACTTATAGTCAACCAGAGGGCACTGGCAACAATGCTATAATTGTCAGTTTAGAAGTCTAACTGCAGCTCAAGGCTGCGTGCTTTTCTTTGGCAAAGGTGGACACCAAGAGGGGCCCCGGGGAAGTCTTTGCTGCTGGTAGTTGACTGTGACTCAGGGTAGAAGTAATAAGATTTTCAAGACCTTTCAGAAGCAACTCACCAGGCCTGTTTGGGTGCAACAGGTTCAAGTATATCAGAGATGGTGAGGCTGGCACGGTAGACAGGACAAGGTTCAGCTCTTCTGTCCACAGCATGCCGAGTCAGTCGACTCAATGGCACATAACAATAACACGTTAGGACGGCTCTGGTGCTGTACTCTGCTCACCCAAGGCATGGTCTGTGGCTGTTCAAATCCACCAGGGTTCTGCCAGAGAAAGATGGGTAAACTCCTCCCACGTCATTTACATCCTCCCAAAATCTGCTCCAGGGGCAGCTAGGAGTCAGTTCTGAAGGGACAGCAATGTGTTTTGAGTGAGGTCTTTGGATGAGTTCAAACGGCCGGCCTTTCTCCCCTGTTCTCAGTTGTTATTGTAAGGTGCCGTTGAACCTAGTACAACTCATGGCAACCTTATGAACAGCGGGTCCAAACACTGTCCAACCCTACACCGCACTAGTAATCTCTGACACACTTGAACCCATGGCTGCAGTCACTGTCAATCTATCACTGATCCTCCACCTTTCCAAGCCTGATGTTCCTTTCCAAGGAAAAGGTTCTAGCAACACGTCCAAAGTGTGTAAAAGGAAGCTTCACCATCCTTGGCTCCAAGGAACACCCTGGTTGCACTTTCCCCAAGACACATCTGTTGGTTCTTTTGGGCTTCCGTACTCAGTCCTCTTCTCCAACGCCACAGCTCAAAGGCCTGGACTCTTCGGTCAGCCCTACCTCGTGAATGAGTGGACGAATAAATGAAGGCGTGAACGAGTGAATGAGTAGCCACCAGGGGGCGATGGCGCCTTGCCCGGAGCCCAGGGAAGGGGAGGTGACAGGAGACAGGAGCGTTGTCACCGCCCCTCCCGGCGGGTCTCCCCACCCCCACCCCACCCCACCCCCATCGCAGCCCCACGAGGGAATCTCCGGGCCCCGCCCCGCCCCCTCCCTCCCTCCCTCGGATAATTAACTCGAACCAATAAAACGCTGATTGCGGCGCCTTTGTACGCGCCGCCTCAGCATTGTCATGGAAAACGGGGTCCCCTCCCCGCCCCGGCCTGCCCGCCCCTCCGCGGCCCCGCAGCTGGCCCCGAGTCGGCCCAAGCCACCTGGACTGGACCGGGGGACCCCAAGCCGTCGGCGCCCCGTCCATCTGCTCCCCGCCCCCACCCCGCCGTCAGCTGCAGACCCGGCCTGGCGAGGGGGTGGGGGGACGGTGAGAGCCTCTCCCCCTTAACCAGCCTCCTACCCCCACCCCCGTCCCCACCCGCACCCCTTCCCCGCCCCGCCCCCAATGGACTCGCGCATCCCCCATCCCAGGCTGTCCCCCGAGACGGCACGGATGAAGGTGTGTTCCTGAGCAGAAATAATGACAGCGATGATGAAAACCCAAAGGGTGCAGAAGGGGAAGGGAAGAGGCCACCCCGCCAGCCCGGGTTCCCGGGGAGAAGCTTCCAGAAATATCCCGTGCGTGGATAGAGGCCTTTTTTAAGAGAAAGCAAGTGGCCCAGGAAAACCAGTTGGACGTGACCTCGTTAAACAATGCAATAAGTTCTGCAGGATGGTACCCCCAAATCGTCGCTCCCCAGGACTGTCAGTTTAGGGGTCTTTCTCAGGCAGACACACTCATAAATGTGCGCGCATACGCGTGTATTTTAACCTACAGGCAATCACACACTCTAATTCATCTGTGGGCGCTTTATTCCATTTGACAAGTCGTGTGGGGGAGACTTTTCCACCGCAGGATGTTTACCAAACAAATGTTGCCGGAAGTCAGCACTCGGTTAGCCGGTTAGCGCCACCTCCACTCTCCCGCAGCGGCAGCCTGGCTGTGCGCACCCACAAGGCTGAGGGCAGCCGGGCTCTTCAGCAGGCCAAGCTCTGCTCTTGTGTTCCTGTGTGAATAGAGGGTAGGGATTGCCTCAGCTTCTGGGTGACCCTGGAGGTTTTCATAAGGGGGTTCTGGCGGCTTAGTGGGTAAGGAGTCGTGCTGCCAACCCAGAGGCACAAGGTTCAAATCCAGATGTTCCTTTGCAGAAAAGAGCTGGGTAATCTCCTTCGAGGCAATTGACAACCTCTGAAAACCTGCTACACGGTGAGCCGGTGCCTACAGAACAAGGGCAACGTGAGTTTTGTGATGGCCCATCTTTCTGCAGAGAGAAGTGGAAAAAGAACAGAAGTCACAGAGGAAAAATACCCAGAATTTGGAAATAAGGAAAAAGGACCTGACCTTTCTGGAGTCTAAAGCACGTCTGATGAGCCTGCTTGTGCGTTCTCTAGTGGATGAATGTACTTTCTTTGACTTTGGTTTTTATTATTGATTGGTCAAGATCCGGCCTCCGTGAAGTTATTATTTGTTAACCTGTAGATGAACAAGTTTCAGATGACTTCTATTCTCTATGAAAACAAGGACACCCTGGTTACTTAGTCTGTAGGAAGCTGCATTGTTATCCCAAAGCCACCACCTCTCTGACAGTTGGAATCCACCAGCAGTTCCTGGGGAGAAAGATAGGCAATCTCCTCTCCTCCAATTTATGCCTCAAAACCCCAATGGAGAGGCCATTCCAACTCAGTATCAATGAATGAATATATGAGTGAGAGGCAAGCTAAAGCTTAAGGGAGTTTTTGCCCTGTATGACATGAGTTGCTGTAACGTGCTATGTGTAAGATCTGTGCCGTCAAATCAGCTACAACTCATAGCAACCTTTTGAACAATAGCTCTGAAACTTGCCCTCTCCTGAGCCAATCTCACCTTCTCTGACACACTTACCCCCATTAGCACAGCCACGGTGCCAATCCATCTCATCCAGGGTCTTTATCTCCTACTCTGTCCCTCCACCCTTCTAAGCATGCTGTCTTTTTTCAAGGACTGGTCCCTTCTAACAGCATGCCCAAAAGGTGTGAGATAGAGTATGAAAATCCTTGCCTCCAAGGAGCAACCTGGTTTCACTTTCTCTAGGATAGACTTGTTTGTTCTCCTGGCAGTCCATGGTATGTTAGTACTATTCTCCAGCACCACAACTCAAAGGCATCAATTCTTCTTCTGTCATCCTTTATCATTGTCCGGCTCTCTGATGCATAGCGAGTAATTGCGAAGATCATGGTCTGGATCAGGTGCACCTTAGTCTCTACACTGACATTGTTGCTCTTCAGCACTCTGGAGAGGTCTTTCACAGCAGACCTACCCAGTGCAACTCATCCTTTGATTTCCTGACTGTTTGTGCCAAGAGTGTTGATTGTAAGATATGCTCTTAGTTATTTAGTGCTGTCATAGCAGAAATACCACAAATAGATGGTTTTAACAGAAACACTATACTTTGTTGCCACCCACATCCCCTTCATGATCATACAGACCACATTCATTCCATCACAACATCCCCAGAGTCTTAACCCCTCATCACAGAATCTCATCTTCTAGACCAGCTTGCACTTAACTTTAGCTTTTCTTATCCTGCACCATCTTCTCAACTTCTGACACACTCAAGTTCACTGTTACAGTCACTGTGTCAGCCCATCTTGTGGAAGGGCTTCCTTTATTTCTATGACCTTCCACTTTCCCAGCAAGATGTCCTTTTCTATGTCATGATCCCTTCAGATAACATGCCCGAACTTTGTGAGGCTAAGTTTTAACATCCTTGTCTCTAAGGAGCGTTTGCCCTTCCTCCATGACAGACGTTTTTGGCAGTCCATAGGATATTCAGTACTCTTCTCCATCACCACACTGAAAGGCATCGACTTTTCCTTAGTCATCCTATTCACTGTCCAACTTTCAGATGCATAGGAAGCAAGTAAAATTGCCACGGCTTGGATTAGGTGCACCTTAGTGCTCAAACTGAGTGACTTAAAACATGAGAAATATTTTGTCTCACAGACTTGGCGGCTAGGAGAGGGAAAACAAGGTGTTGTCCAAGCCATGCTCGCTCTGGAAGATCTGAGAAAGAGCAGGCTCAGCACCTCCTCCAGCATCTACTGTCTGCTGGCAATCCTTGGTGTTCCCTGGCTGTGGACACTTCCTCTCCACCTCTGCCCGATCTTCACACTCCCCTTGTGTTGTCTCTGTCTATATCTTCCCACAGTTTTCTTGCAAGAACACCAGTCTTTGGATTCAGGTCCCATTTGGATTTCATCTTCAATTGTATCTGCAAAGACTATTTCCAAGTAAATTCACATTTAGGGTTTTTAAGGACAAGAATTCTGGGAGGATATTCCTCAACCCAGTACAGACAGCAGGCATCTCCCTGCAATCCTGAAGAGAATCAACCTGCCCCCACATTTTCAGAACTTTAAAAACCCTGGGATTCCTGTGGGACCCTCTGAAAGAACCATTTCTCGCCATTCTATCTGGCAAGCAACTTGGCATCACATTTCCTTCAATTAAACTAATAAAGCTGTGGGCTTTTCCTTGCACTGGCATGCTGGGAAGTGCTGGAGGATGCCCACTGTCTATGGCTCTCTGCTCAAGGCTATGTACCAGGGCGCTGAGCTTTGGGCTGCTAGCAGGGCAGCCTCCCAGGTGTACCCTATACGTTCTTCATCTGTCACATGGGCACAATGAGAACAGTTGCATTTTTCTAAAGTTCAAAATACATGAACAAGCAAATCGATGATAAAGATCAGAACAGTGTTTAGCTGGACTGGGGTGGAGCAGAGAGAGCTTGCGGGGGGGTGCGGGAGGTTAAATATTTTCTATCTTGACCTAGATAGTGGTCATACAAGTTTCTACTTGTGTGCTGTATGCACCTTATGTGTATTTATACCAAGATTTTTTTTTCTTTTTTAAAAGACAAACAGATGGGCCCAATCTCTGCCAGGCCCGGCTGCCCTCTGCAAACAGCAGAGAGGAACCAAGATTTAGCTCAGACAACAGAACCGTGGAAGAGCTGGTCCCAGGCGTGTCCCTTCCTTTGCTCCCCTTCCAGGCTTCCTCCACCAGGACAGTCCCTTAAGGGTGGTGCACAGGCAGCGCCACCTGACCAAAGGCAGAGACTGAAAATTTAGGAGCCACACCTTCCAGCTGTGTGATCTTGGGCATATTGCTTCCCTTCTCTGGAACTCAGGCTTCTTACCTGGAAAATGAGGAAAGACAGTCTCAAAAGAACTGTGGGATATTTTAGCACCCACTGCCTCTAACCAGTGCTCCACAAATGCTTACCCTAGGCCCAGCCTGGGGAGGGAGAGGTGCCTGAGATGTTGGGATTACAGACAGGCAGAGGTGAGAGACAGTGTTGGAATCTTGTTCAAAGTCCTGATGTTTTTCCTCACTCACTACCTGTGTCACTTCTCCCTGAGCCTAAGTTTCCTCTTCGATGAAAAGGGGACAGATGGAGCTCTGGTGGCCTAGTGGCAAGAAGCTGCACTATAATCCTAGAGGTATTTGGTTCAAATCCACCAGTTGCTCTACTGGAGAAGGTGGGGCAATCTTCTCCTGTACCAGTCAGAGCTGGTTTGAAGATACACATAAAAATAATTTTTTTTAAAGGGGGCAACAGATGCTTTCTTCTTCTACCTTCCCGCCTGTGGTTAGCATTCTACACTTTTTTTGTGACTCATTTTGTGCATCTAGAAAATGGGATGATTTTCACAATTGATAACAATGCATCTAAATTCCAAAATCAATCTCCACAGTAGTCTCTGTGTTTCCTATTGCCAGAGGGGCCCTTTAGAGTAATGAGAGAAGATCTTCACCTGAAACGTACCAGGTCCCTTTTCAGCAGGAAGTAACTGAGAGAATATGCCATCCCCTTTTCCTTATGAATCAGGGTGAAGTCTCCCTCAGGGAGGAGTGATAGGGAATGGCAAAGGACGCACTGACAAAGGAGATTAATCAGAACTGGTTTTGACAAGCACTGTGACAATGGGACAATTAAAACAGACTTTCAAGGAGGAAAAAAGAGAGGAACGAATTGAGGGGGGATAGAGAAAATAGTGCAACAATGAATGAATGGAAATCCAAAATCTCTGTAAATGTTCATTAAAATTAATAAAATAAAATTTAAAAAATTTTTAAAAAAGAAAATGGGATGATTTTAACACACGAGAGCAGTTGAAAGCAGAAGAGGAATACACTTAGAACAACGCCCAGAGCAGGGAAAAGGATTCGGGAAAGTCAGCCGATAGCGCAGTTCGTGCCCACCTGCACTCCACACAGCACAGAGCTGGGCGTGCCTGCGGCGCTGCCGTCCAGCAACACTGGGAGGACCCCTCGCGCAGGGCGGTGTCAGCGGTGACAAGTGGGCACTGAGTCCCCAGCCGCTGAGGCCCCGCCTCCCGGGCGGAGCAGTTCCGCCGCTCAGGCCTCGTCCAGCCACAGGCGCTGCCAAACGATCCGCCGGCCCGCAGAGGCTGTCACGCTGTCACTCAGCAGCACAAAGGCGGCTCCCGGGCTCCTCGTGGGCGGAGTCCCAGGGAGGAGCTCCCACCACCTGGCTCTGCAGCAGCTCCCGGGACGCCTGGCCCGGAGCCTGCGTCCCCCCACTCTCTGCAAGGACAGGATGGAACAGGGAGCCAGGCCCACGATGCCTGGCCAAGCGGGTCTGAGTCACTGCCCACAGCGCGGAGAGAAGGAGACAGACAGTGCAGAGAAGGAAAAGGGGGCGCTGGGCAGTCTGGAAATAGCTAACAGCTTAACTGCTAATAGCTCACTCTCACAGTAGCCATAGGTACAAGTCACTAGTTTAAATCTCTAAACCTCTTCTCACGAGTGTGTTAGCAGGAAGCCAGAGCACAGAGACACTGAGGAACTTGCCCAAGATCACCCAGCTGGAAAGTGGCACTTAGTCAGACATCAGAGCCCTTGAAGACAAAGAAGGAAGAAAAGACCAATGAAACAAGGCAAGAAGGGGGAAATGGGTGAGAAGAAAGAAGACAGGAGACGAAAACAGGAGAAAGAAAATGTGGACCCTGAGAAAGAGAGGCAGAAGGAAATAGGGGAGAAGAGTGAGGTGGAAGGAGGGAGGTCCTGCGATCCTCTAGGCCCAGCTGTTTCTGGCTGCCCGTCAGCCTCAAGACCAGGAGTGACTTCCATGAGCCAGTGGTGGCGGGCCCAAATCAGACAGGTGGGAGGTTGAGGGCTCATCGGGAGAGGCAATGCCAAGGTGGGGAGCTCCTTCTGTGTCCAGCGTTTGGGTGCTGGTGTCTCCCCCACCGCCACACTCCCCGTGTCTCCAGCGCAGAGTGAGGAAGTGAGGTGAAAGATGAAGTAAGCTGTGGGTGCCAGGCTGCACCCAGAACCTCGCGTTTGAGAGTCGAAAGCATCAGCTGCTTCCGCAGAGCTTGTCAGAGAAGTTCCTCTTGGCTACCTACTCTAACCCAGGCTGGATGACCAATGATGCACTGTTTGTCCCTCAGTTTAGCTGTACCTCCACCAGGGGCTTTTGGGTCTGAGGCTGAGGGTTCAGTTTTGGATGATTTGGGGTCCCTTTGAGATTGCATCTCAATTTAGTCTGCGTGTGAGTGGATTTCCTGGACAAGGACTTCTGTTTTTCCTTAGACTCCCAAGAAGGGTTATGACTCTCAGTAGGGTCAAGTGTCCCTCCGGAGACTCTCAACTCCATTTACAACTGGTGCAAGTGAACTTAGAAAACTGCAGCCAAAAGGAGGAATGGGCCCCAGAGAATGGGCCCAAGAACACAGAGTCTTGTAATGTCATCTCCAGTGCCTAGTACAGAACAGTTGTTGTTATTCACCTTTGAGTTGGAACCAACTCATAGCTGACCCTCCAGTAAGTTTCCAGAGGCAGTAAGTCTTATGGGAGGGGTCTGCTCATCTTGTTCCTGAAGAGCTGCTGGGGGGTTTGAACCTCATGTCTTTGGTTTGACAGCACATCTCCTTACCACTAGGTCACAAGGGCCCTCTAGTACATAGTAGGTGCACAATATCTGTCAAAGGAATGAATGAACAATTTACACGTGGCAGCCAGAGCAGCAGCTGGAGCCCCAAAAGGTGGAAAAGCTCTCTTTTTTTTAATGTTGCATAACAAATCACTCCAATATCCTGACTGTAAGAATCACTGTAACTAATACTCACCATGATTCCTCTGGCTAGGAATTTAGGGCCAACCTGGCTGGTTGGTTCTGGGGCTGCATCATCTTAAAGCTTGACTGGGGCTCAAGGCCTCTTTCCAAGGCCGCTCATCCATGTGGCTCGAAGTCGGCTTTGGCTGCAGGTAGACCGGAGTCCCTCTTCTCGTGGTGCTTCCACAGGCTGCCCGTGCATCCTGACAACACAACTGCAGGCTCCGCTTTGAGGGATCAAACTCTAAGTCAGGGGCAGGAGCTGCTGTCCACTTATGACCTAAGTGTGGAAGTCCCCGTCTGTCATTGCAGTGACCTGGGTCAGCCTTATTTAAATTCAACAGGGATGCAGCACACTGGGAGAAGAAGGCCACAGAGGCCTGTCTTGGGAGCTGACTGCCAAAGAGAGGCCAGCAAAGTGAGAGGAAAATCTGGAGAATTCTGAGCACTGGGATCAGACATCTCCTGCAGGGAGTAGCTTTGTCCCAACCACACGGGGGCCATGTTTTCAAGTCCACAACGTTCCTACCATACTTCTCCCATGTCCCACTCTCCATCTCATTTCTACCCATTCTGTTCCCAAAATTATTCTCACCCCATTTCCATCCCACAGTCTCAGTCCTCCAGACTTGGTGATTTTCCCAATCAACTCCCTAAACCAACATGCGGTCTTTGAGTCATTTCCCACTCATAGCAAACCCATGTGTGTTTCAGAAAACTGTGTTCAGTGGTTGATTTTTTTAAAGTCGATCAACCAGGACTTTCTTCCAACTTCCTTTTGGCATCAGAGCTCATGAACCATTTTGCACTACTCAAAGACTCCAATAAGTTCCTTGACTGTAGGATGGGTTCTCCATGTTTAAGCCTGTTTGTCCTCCTCGTTCCGCCTTGAATACCCTTCTCACTCTTTGCCTCTCAGACTACCATCTCCAAGAAGCCTTCCCAAATGCACTTCTGTATGTGTCAGTCACTTCCTACAATCCCATTATATCCCCTGTAGTCCCACTAATCGCCTGCACCTGTGTCTACCACCTCAATACACTGTAAATGCCAGTTGGCAGGGTTGCCCCAGAGTCAGTGCCCCATTCCGTGGGCTGATTATATCAATGGTTGACCTGCTGTCACATCCCATTCACAACACAGAGTCCCTCAAGGCACAGAGAGGCATGAAGGTATGGCTGATGATCTCCCGCAGCCCCGGTGGCCACTTCCAGACACCTCTTCCAGATTCTACTATTAGATTCTCCCAGTGAGTGACCCTACGAACAAGAGACCTGAACCGGTCCTATCCTGTGCCATCCTCACCATTACACTTCGCGTTCACTGCTGCAGGCACTGTGTCAGTCCATCCTTTTGAGAGTAAATCAACATAGTTAGCTACTAGTAAGACCTGCTACTTAGATGTCTAGGTAGCTCTGGTGGCCTAGAGGTTAGCAGCTGCCCTGCAATCTCAAAGGCACGTGGTTTGAATCCACCAGCTGCTCTGCAGGAGAAGGATGGACAATCTCTTGTACGATTCACTGCCTCTGAAAACCCACTGGAGGGTCAGCTATGAGTCAAGTCCTACTTGATGGTACCCAACAACAAAAGAAGGATCCAGAGGCACCTGGTAATTAGAAAAGATGGGAAGGAGCAAAGTTCAAATCCCAGGGCCTCTACTTTATTTGCAAAATCAGACAGGTCACTGATTTCTCCACATTTGAAGTTCCTCAGCTGTTAAAGGGACCACTGCTCTCCATCTATAGGAACCCTTGATGATATGTGCATTGCATGTTGTGCTGCTAACCCAATGGTAGGCAGTTTGAATCCAACAGCCGCTCTGAGGAAGGAAGACAGGCGCTCGCCTCTTGCAAAGCTTTACCCTCTCAGAAACCCCCTGGAGGGTCGTCGCAAGTCAGAACCGAGCTGACAGCGACAGGTTTGGTTCCTTATCTGCCAGAGAGGCTGAGAGGGGTGAACTGTAAGGCATTATGGGGGTCCAAGTCCTGACTATGTCCGGGCAGTGGCTTCATCTCTCAGTGTGTCACTTTTCACATCTATTAAATGAGAACAGTTAGAGTCACTCTGCGTCTAAGACTGCAGTCATCCAGGCGAATGTTCTTAGCAGAGCCTGACACACAGTAGACATGTGCAGTGGCCATGGAGGATCCTGCTGCGTCTCCCTTCACAAAAGGGCTTGTCCTTCACCTTCAAGGGAGCAGCGAGCCGAGAGCCACCACTGCCGCATGTTCAGGATCCACCGCAGCTTCGGAACAGAGGTCACGCTTTCCCCCAGCAATCCAGCCGGTGACCGGGCCACCACCAGAGAGCTGGGCCGATCACTTCTGCCCACCGTGGGCACCTGCAAAGTTGTCTTTACTCTGAAGCACCCATTGACTGACCTTGGCAGAGCTGCATGGCGGTGGGAAGCTGCCCAGCCCTGCCATCTACCTGTGAGTCTCTCTCACAGGCATCACACCCAGATACACCTCATACTCACCCAACTCCATCTCAATGCCTGCGCTGCAGACCTGGACCAGCAGAACACAAAGCAGAGCAGTGGTTTCCAAAGTGGAACCAGCAGCATCAGCATCACTGGGGACCATGGAAGACACGTGCACTCTCAGGCGTGTCCTAGATCCTGGTGTGGGTCCTGTTTTACCAAGTCCTCCTGATGCCACCAAGTTCAAGAACCACCATCCCAGGGCAGAACTAATGTTACAGTAGCAGTGTGATTGGGGTGGAGTGTGTATTCAAGGGAAGGGGGAAATATTTTATCATAGTCCTAACAATTGCCCCATCCCTCTTCTCACATACTTTGGGCATATTGTCAAGAGGGACCAGTCCGTGGAAAAAAACATCATGGTGGGAAAGGTGGAGGGTTGAGAAGGAGAGAAAGACCCTCAATGAGATGGATTAACCCAGGGACTGTAATGATAGGCTCTGCATCCTGGAGCTCTTGAGGATGGAGCAGGATAGGGCAGGGCTGGATCTGTTCTTCAGAGGGTTGCTGTGAGTCGTAGTCGACTTGATGGCACTAAGCAACTGCAGCACCAATTCCATGTATTCTGAGAATCTGGAAGATGAACCAACCAAGGCTTTCCCCACCCCATCCAGGAGAAAGATCCAGGCCACCCTCCAGCCTGAAGGTTTGCCAGGTCCCAGGCCTGTGAGGTTGTATACTGGCCCTGCCTTCTTCCATTCCATGCCTGCCCCTCTTCTATCTCCATCCAGGGGTACCCCAGACCAGCCGGCCTGCCTCCCCTTTGTTTGCCAATCCTTCTCCATCCCAAAATGAACCCCAGGCTCAGCCTATGTTCCACTCTCAGGACCAGAAGGGAGGCCTCTGTCCTCCCAGCTGCCTCTTGCTCACTGGGTGGAGGTTCCAGGAGGAAGGTTCAGACCAAAGGGATTCCTGTCCCCCTCCTCAGTCTGTGGTCCCTGCATCCTTAGCCAGCAATCACTCCTCCTGGCTGGGAGAGCTCCCCATCTAAGACTCTCACAGCCTCACATGCACCAGGAAAGCAGAGGAGTGACTGAGGTCATTCAGTGAGGGACAGGGCACCAAGACAGGGACCTTGATCTCTCCTTCCAGTTCAGCCCCCCACTCCCAGGTCTGAGCAGGTGGTAGGTAGGTCACGATGTGAGGTGGCTACATGGGACAGGGACACTGTTGGCCCCAGGAGATACAAACCTTTCAGGGGTTCATAAGAACAGCTTTATCCCATCCTTACGGCAGGACAGCTCCACTCTCTTCTTTACCAGTGGCCATGGTCCTCGACCTTCTCACCGAGGTCAGCCCAGCAGGTAAGGCGCTGAAACAGCCAGACACAGTTATCTTCACATCTCTAACCTGGCAACAGGGTGATATTTGTAACACCTTCCTCCAGGGGGGCCCAGGCCATCCCCTGGAATGAACCTTGGGATACTAGAGACAAGAATAATAGTGACGGGGGGAGGGTGGGAGGGGAGAAAAGTGCAACAATGAATGAATGAATGGAAATCCAAAGTCTCTGTAAATTTTCATTGACATTAATAATAAATTTTTTAAATGTAAAAAAAAAGAAAAAGTAAAAGAAAGAATAATAGTGACAGGAATGGTGGTCATTTATTAAGCTCTTACGTTGTGTCCCTGTCATGAAATCCTTACCAGCAGCCCAGAGATGGGCACTGAGGCTTAAAGAGGCAGAGCACCTTAGCCCCAGTGGCGGAGCACCTTAGTCCCCAGAGGCCCTAAAAAGAATCCTCCTTTCTATAGGTGGGGAAGTCAATGCCCAAGAGAAACAGCATGATTACTCCAAGGCTGCACAGAACTCCCATCAAAAGCAGCCTTTCCTGGGCACTTCCCTACTGAGAGCAACCACAGTTCACTCCATGACACTTTATACTTTGTCAAGGTCTCGTCACACCCTCAAACCCGAGCAAGGCAAGGACGTCTTTCCTTTTTATCCAGTCATAATCATTTTCAAATGCTTTTTATATGCGAAGCCCGGTACTAAAAGGTTTATAAACATTAACTCATTTAATGCCTCACCAATGCCCCATTAGTCAGATCCACTTTCTCCATTTTGCAAACAGAGAAAATGAAGCCAGAGAGTCAAAGGTTTGAGCTGTTTCTTCTTGGCTCAGCATCGTTGACAAAGTAAAACTGGGATGGAACAAGAATTTACAAAACGTGGTGCCTGGAATAAAAACCAGAAGAGGTAGAGTTATAGGTCAATGTCCCATTTAATTCACCTTAATTATCAATCCTCTTCCCTTAGACAACATGGGCAGTGTGCCCACCGCAACACAGTCTCTTGCTTGGCGGAGTTGGAAACAATGGTTCCCCGCTCAAAGACGGTGGCCAACTGCACAGCTTTGAAGTGTGTTGCTCTCCATGGTCCTGACAGTAATCCAATCGGCCAAATAAGGGTCCTGAAAGAAGAGCCCACTAAGCCTTCCCTGAGGTTCCATGCTAGAGCTTCCACATGTAATTGTCCCCATTCCAATTATTGTCACAGGCATCCGCATTTGGCCAATTCTAGCCTGTCTTAGTTATCTGTCATGATTATGTGTCATCAAGTTGGAACCACCTCATAGCTGACCCTCCAGCAGCACAGATGGCAGAAACCAGGAAAACAGTGTGAGACAGAACTATGGGCTTCTGTCTGACCCACAGAGGAAGAAAGCTGAGTACCTGCTGGTGGAATGATGTCTTCAAGCATTTTCTAGGGAGCTGGATATGCTGATCTGTAGAGCTAGAGCCTAGTGCCTTCAGGTCAGGCTTATTGGCAGAGTGTGGGCACCACTGAGAACATAATTGGCAGGACTGAAAAATCTTAGCAACACTTGCTCAAGGAGGGCAGAGCCAAGGCTGAGAGGCTGAGAGGCTAAGGGCCAGAGAGAAAGACTTGTCTCAGCAGAGCTAAAAGCCTTTGCCCAAGCAGGAAAGAAGCCGAGAACCAGAGGTTGGCTTTTAGATGCAGCTGAGAAGAGGCTGTTTTGAGTGAACTTATCCTGAGTTATTTCTGAACCTGAAATTGTAGCATTTCCCCCCTCCCTTCTAAGTCCCATAATTGTGAGATTTATCTGTGAATTCTGTGTAGCCACCGCAATGAAACTATCTTAGACAGTGTTACAGGAGGAGTGAGTACCCTGGAAGGTTAGTTGGAAAGGTATAAGGTATAGGGCTGGAGAGTATGTCTGCCCTCACAGGAAGTGGCTTTGTGCTGTTGACGCTGATGAGGGTATTAATGGACATTCTTATCTCTTGTAAGGACAGTGGAGGTCAGATACTGCTGTGGCCAAGCCCACACTACTTCCTACACTTGGAATCTCAGTAAGTAAAAAGAGTAAATTCAGAGATATTACAAAATGTAAGTCAATTGAAATCCCTCCTTTACCCAAAATCTTCCTATGACTCTCACCTCATTTAGTGAAAAGAAAAAAACTTTGCCATGGTCCGCAAGGTCCTGCACGAAGTGTACCTCATTCCCTTCCCACTCCCCATGGTTTTTCCAGAATCCCTTTGCTCCAGTCATACTCATTCTTGCTATTACTCAAATACAGTAGACCCACTCTCAACTCAGGGCCTAGCTTACCACTTATCTATTGCTACCAGAACAGAGACACCAAAAGGGGTTGGCTTTCACAAACAGAAACGTAGTCTCTTACCATTTAGGTGATTGGAAGTCCTAAATTCAGGATGTCAGTTCTAGGGGAAGTTTTCCCTCTGTGTTGGTTCTGGAAGGAGACCATTGTCTCCTTCAGATTCTGGGGGGCAAGCATTCTGTGGAGCTCCTGTGTTTATTGGCCTTCTCTGGTGTCAAGGAGCTTCCCTGCATAGGGACTTGAGTCCAAAAGTGTGCCGTGTTCTGGGATTCCCATTCTTCTCAGTGTTAGCCATAACTTGTTATGATCTACAGAGTCAAATGTCTGCTCATAGTTAATAAAGCACAAATAAACATGCTGGTATTCTTTGTTTTCAGCCAGCATTCATCTGGTATCAGCAATGATATCTGCAATGCTCATCATTCATACATACTATCAATTTTAACACAACCACAAATGTAACAAACAATTGCATTTAACTGAATTATCTAGTGATGCTATAACAGAGCTATCACAAACAGACGCTTCCCACAAACAGAAATGTATTTGCTTACAGTGTAGAAGACCAAAAGTCCAAGTCCAGGGCGCCTGCTCTGGGGGAAGGCTTTCTCTCTGCATCAGTTCTGGAGGAAGGTTCTGGTTTCCTTCAGCACCAGCGGGCCTGGCATTCCTTGGAAATCTCTATGTGCTGTGGCCTTTGCCAAGCAAGGAGCCTCCCAGGACAGGAAAAGGGATCCAACACGTCTGTTACACTCCCAGTTCTTGTCATGTCAGGTGCAGTGCAGTCAGCAGCGACTTAGACTGACCCTGTGCACAAAAGAGCATCACCCTGCCCAGTCCTGAACCTTCCTCACAATCTGCTTAAGCTCCATTACTCACTACGTCAGTCCGTCTCTGAGGGGCTTCCTCTGTTTTGATGACACTTTTCTGCTCAGTTCCTCTCTTCTTTTATCTCCTGTAAAAGAAAACTGGTTATAGACCACAGCCTAGGAAAACTCCCCTTTTATCAGATCAGGACTCTTAATCCCTAATCCCCTTACAACAGACTTACAATCATATTTCAGATCATATCCAAGAGAAGATTATAATATTATATTGTGTTGTGTTATATTATTTATATCAAATTATATGTTCTATTCTATTCTATTCTATTCTATTCTATTCTATTCTATTCTATTCTATTCTATTCTATTCTATTCTAATTAACTACCTTTGTTGTTATGTGTCTTCAAGTCACCTGCAACTCATAGCAACCATATGTACAATAGCTCTGAACCCTGCCCTATCCTGAGTCAGTCTCAATGACTCTGACACATCTATTCCCATTGCTCCTGTTACCACGTTAATCCATCTTATCTGAGGGTCTTCCTCTCCTGCACTGTCCCTCCACCCTTCAAAGCATGATGTTCTTCTCCAAGGACTAGTCCCTCCTGATCGTGTGCCCAAAGTATTTAAGACAGAGTTTCAAAATCCTTGTCTCCAAGGAGAAACTTGGTTTCATCCTCTCCAAGATGGAATTATTTGTTCTCCTGGAGGTCTATGATATGTTCAAGACTCTTCTCTAGCCAACAACTCAAAAGCATCAATTCTTCTTCTGTCATCCTTAGTCATTGTCCAGCTCTCTGATACATAGCAAGTAATTGCAAAGACCATGGCCTGGATCGGGCACACCTTAGTCTCTACACTGATATCATTGCTCTTTAGCACTTTGGAAGGTCGCTGACAGCAGACTTCCCTAATGCAATTCATCTTTTGACTTCCTGACTGATGATGCAAAGAGTGTTGATTGTGGAGCTAAGCAAGCTGAAATTGTTCACAACCTCAACCTCTTCTCCATCCATCATGGTGCTATCTTTGTCTTCTTGATGTTTAGTTTCAATCCATATTGAAGTCCTTGACTTGCAGCAAATATTTCAGGTCCTCCTCAATTTCGGCAAGCAAGGTTGTATCATCTGCATAACACAGGTTGTTAATGAGTCTTCCTCCAAACCTGATGCCATACTCCTCCTCATAAAGTCTAGTTTCCCAAATGATCTGTCCCACATAAATATTGAAAAGGTATAGCTGTATTAACATCATATTGTTGCTGATGTACACTGTGGAGTTAGAACCAACTCATGGTTGACCATCTTTCTTCCAAGGAGTAGCTGGTGGATTCAAACCGAGTACTTTTGTATTCAGAATGCAAATCCTTACCACTAAGCCACCAGAGCTCGATTTAACATCATAGAGGTAGATTTAAAGCACATAGGATAATTACATTATACTGAGAACCATGACTTGGAAAAAATGACATATATTTTAGGAGTATACAATTCAATCCATGACGCTAATAAAACAACACAAGAGAGATAAGGAAATTATTTCAAAAGTACTAAACTGAACAGGACATACAGAACAGATAAGACAAATTAAAAACAAATACCAACATAGCAGACTTAAACTTGTTGTTGTTATGTGCCATCAAGTCACCTGCAACTCATAGCGACCCTGTGTACAACAGCTCTGAACTCCTCTATCCTGTGCCAACCTTATTGTCTCTGACACACCTACCCTCATTACCCAAGTCACTGAATTAATCCATCTCATCGAGGGTCTTCCTCTCTTGCACTGTCCCTTCACCCTCCCAGCTGACCCTCCACCCTCCCAAGCATGATGTCCCTCTCCAAGGACTGGTCCCTCCTTGCAACATGCCCAAAGTCAATAATCACATTAAATGTAAATGGTATAAACATGGCCAATGAAAAAGCAGGGATTTGTTTAGACTGGAGTTTATACAGTGAAACTTTTGACAGGTGGAATCTGACAGGACTGCCTTGCTTTCTCGAGTCACTCAGAGTTTCTGCCACTGTTGGGTAGTCTTACCACCTTTCCAGGACTCATCTGAGTAGTAAATACTTGCAATTTCCTTTTTCAGCAGAGGTTCTGGCTCTCCCAGGTTTTTCTGAGAGGAAGGCCCTGGATGAGATGGATTGATACAGTGACTGTGGTAATGGGGTCAGTTGTGTCAGAGACAATGAGACTGACTCAAGATAGGTCAAGATTCAGAGCTAGTGAGCATAGGGTCGCTATGGGTGCTGGAGACTTGATGGCCTAAAACAACCAACATTCTCTGAATTCCTGAGTGAACAACAATTAATCACCTGAGCAAAAACCCTAGGTTATTGCACAAACAGTTCAATTAGAAACTGATCAAAGGATGTAAAATTCACCAAAAAAAGGCATCCAGGGAGCCAACCAGCACATAAATAATCATGATCATTATCTATTAGAGAAATATGTATCAAAACTATGATGAGATATCACCTTACTCAAACAACAATGACAATAATAATAATAATAATAATAATAAAGAAACCTGACAAGAAGACAGAGAGGCAAGGTGTAAGGAGACTGGAAGTTTTAGCCACTGCTGGTGAGGATATAATGTGGTAACAGAAAGTGAGACGACACTTCCTGAAAAAGCTAGAAATAGAGATACCCTGTCGTCTAACAACCCCATTACTAGGCTGCTGTTGATTGCCGTTGAGTTGAGTATGACTCATAGCGACCCTATGAATAAAGGCCTGAAGCCCCTCTACAACTATCGACATTTATCAAAGTTCACAGAGTTTCCAGAGGTACGTTGTTTGGGAGGAGGATGTCACTCCTGCTTCCAAAAAGAAATAACATCTGGGACAGATCATCCCAGTATTCTTCACAAGAGCAAAAAGACTGAAACAACCTAAATGATCATCAGTGAATGAGTGGGTAAACTATGCTTCATATACACAGCACAGTAATATATACAGTGAGCCCTGAAGTCCAGTGTTGTTGGCAACAGGATACTATTCATACACATACAAGGAAGGCTGGCTAATAGCATTTTCATTCAAATATATGCACCCATCCCTAAAAACCAGAGACAAAAATAGCGAAGATTTCTGTAGCTTGAAATTAACCAAATATGTACTCAAGAGGCATTAATAAGAATCAATGACCATAATACAAAAGTTGGAAACAAAGAAGGATTGGTAGTTAGAAAATATGACTTCGGAGTCAGAAATAATGCTAGAGACTGAATGACAGAATTGTGCACAATCAATGATTTATTGCAAAGGTCTTTATATAAAACCCCCGCGAGGGCCACGCAGCGCGAGGGTGAGGCCGCCAGTCGGGGGAACGCAGCCGCCAGACCAGGGAACGCCGCCGCCAGCTGGGGGAACGCATGCCGCCGCCAGCCCAGCCGGGGAACGCCGCCGCCTGACGGGGGAGCGCTGCCGCCAGACGAGGGATTGCCGCGAGAGGGACCAGGAAGACACCGGGGAAGAACAACAGCCAGCCACCTACCG
>NW_006399765.1:3296954-3319227 GCF_000299155.1 Elephantulus edwardii
AGAGGGTGAATCCAAGCTGCTCCTTGGAGGTAAGGATTCTGAAGCTTTGTCGGAGGTAAGGATTCTGAAGCTTTGTCTAACATACTTTGGACATGTTGCAAGGAGGGACCAGTCCTTGGAGAGGGATGTCATGCTTGGGAGGGTGGAGGGACAGCGCAGGAGAGGAAGACCCTTGATGAGATAGGTTGATTCAGTGACTGGGTAATGGGGTAGGTGTGTAAGAGACAATAAGATTGGCACAAGATAGAGCAGGGTTTAGACCTGTTGTGCAAAGGGGTTGCTATGAGTCACAGGTGACTCGATGGCACAAAACAACAACATGAACAAAAAAGGCATTGATCAATAATAATGATACAAAACATGATGTATATTAATATTTGTATAAAACAAGGCACATCAATGAAGCATAATGTATACGAATGATTATATGAAAATCAATTTAAAAAGGAGCAAGCACACACACACAAAAGTATTATAAAAATCTCTATGCCTGAGATTATAATTCTACTTGAGAATGAGCTATCTTTGTTATATTAATGGGGCAAGATTAGTGTCATTTACCCCATTCTCGTCAGAACTCATTGAGGTAAATCTCACAGAAGGAGAGTGTCCATTTATCTTCCAAGGAGCTGCTGGTGGATTAGAACTCTCAACGAAGGTGCTGCCTTGGGTTAGCAGTGCAGGTCCCTGTAGACTACAGAACTCAAGCTCCCTATTCTCTTTTGTGATTTAAAAAAGAGATTAAACAAGCAGACCAAAGAAGTGAACCTGGGGCAAGACTGATGCAAGCCACATGAAAATCTCCAAGGAGCCAAGCTGAAGAGACAAGGACCTTCTCCCAGCACCCTGAATTCAAACCTCTACCTTCCTAAACAGTGAGGGAAATAAATTCCTATAAATTCAGTAAACACTGAAGCCGCTCATTGGGGGTATTTCTATTATAGCAGTGCTTGATAACTAAAACAGAATTTGTTATCAAAACGTGGGGGTGCTATTTTCCGAAATACTAACAATAGAAATGTGCTTTAGGATTGAGTACTGTGTGATGACGTAAGAAGCTGCTTTGCAAATCCCAAAGGCGTGCATTTCAAACTCACCAGCTGCATGGCGGGAGAAGGATAGGCAATCTCCTCCAGGACAATTTGCTGCCTCTCAAAACCCGCTGGAGCTATGAGTCGCTTCCGACCCAAAGGCACACAACAACAATAGCACAAGCTTCAATTGCCTTGAAGAGACTGTGAGTAGAATGAGGGACAATTCTGGTGAGAGCTGAAAAGGAAGAAAGCAACTCCAGCAACAGAATATTGCTAAATACGTGGACATTAAATATCTTTCTGGTGCAGCTTTAAAAGAAAATGACAAATATGTGATTGGACAATGGAAGAAGGATGGTGGGTTTTATGCAGTGCCAAAGAAGGTGTATGAATTGTAGCCAAACGTTTGGTGAAAGGTAGAGTTGGAAGTGATGAACTTGGATATCTAGCTGATGGGATTTCTAAGCAAGGGGGGACCTCATGGTTTCTTCTTGCCACTTACAGTTAAATGTAAGGGAAACGGAATGAATTTTTAAATGAGCTGTGTAAAATGAAAACAGAACTGAAAGGATTTGGAAAATGCTGTTGGACAAAACCAAGGGCATGTATCCTAGAATGTTCACCAAGGAGGTAGCTATACAGTTCTCTTTTTTAAAATTTATTTTATTACTTTTGTGTGTGTACCGTCAAATTGGATCTGACTAGTACAGGAGGAGATTGTCCCTCCTTCTCCAACAGAGCGTCTGGTGGATTTGAACCACGAACTTCTTGGATTGCAGTACAGCTTCCTGCCACTAGGCCACCAGAGCTCCATACAGTCCTTCATTAAAGAGATTAATCCTTTGACTGGATGGAACTAGCCAACCACCACAGCAGAAAATCCTCTTAGACTGAAGGAGACCGAGAAAGAACAAAAGGAAAGAATTGTGTTGCCTCTTGGAATTCTACAGGCAGGAAACAAGACAAAGGAGTTACAGCTGTTGTCTTCCATGAAAAGAAAAGGAACATCCTTGGAGCAGCTGAGAGATCAGGAGAACTTTTGAAAACAGAGCATTTTTGGTTTCAAAGTGTGGGGTTACAGGTTCCTAATGTCAAGGAGTTGACACTGTCCAACTAAGTGGAGTGTGGGGTTGCAATACCCATTGGGTAGAAGTCGTCAAAGCCTGCTGAACCTGAGAAGGTGTGATTATCACTAAAATGCACTAGGAGAATTAAGTTGCCCAAAGTCAAGGAAGCAGAGTTGCCAGTTCCAGGGGCCTCAAAGGTGGAGTCAAAGTGCAAGGTCAAAGAGCCTCCATTCAGAACCCAGAGAGCATGGTTAATATCCAGTCTGAAGGGCCGGACACTGCATGCATTCTCTAAGATCAGACCCTTTCTCTGTAGTTCTCCTTACTTCCTTTTGAGCCCTCACCAGAATCACCTTTGATGCCAATCATTCTACCAAATAATCGGTTCAAGGCAATCTAAAAGAGGATTATTTTTAAGCCTTGAGAGCTAATGTAATTTGGAAGGAAGGGTGCCAAGATTTTGCACTTGCTTGGCGCCTGCTCTCCTTCCATTCTTTCTCTCCAATTTCTCCCATTTGTAATGAAAATCTCTACTTTGTTCCATCTTTGTATTTTAGAAGCAAATAACTTGTCTTCAAGATTTCACAGATTCATGGATGAAGAATATTGTCTCAGGATGAAATAAGCCTAAAGTCTCACCTAGATTTAATTTAGATGCTCCAGAAGAAGAGTTTTTGGTCTTGGATTTGGGGGTTTTGCAATGGTATGATAGGGAATATGTGGTTTCCATGTAGGAAGGATATGAATGTTGTGGAACTGAATGTTACGGATAGCATTGTATTCCGCAAAATAAGTATTTTCATTATTCTTTTTTTTTCTTTTTATTTATTTTTATTTTTTAATTTTTTTTATTTTCATTATTCTTGTTATGTTAATTGAAATTAGAGTGGGGTATATCTTGAATCATATTCTTTTACTATCTAAAAGAGATTAAACCAGTAGAGACAGGGAATTCTGATGCCAAGTCAGGACATCTCCAAGCATCCAAGGAATAAGCTTCAGAGAGATGAAACTTTCCCAGAAGCAGGTCCCTGAATTTGGACTTCTGGTCTCCTGCTTTGGGAGAAAACTCATTCGCTTGTTAAAGTCTATTTGTAGTCTTTCTGTTATAGCAGCACTAGACAACTGAGGCAGACCAAGTAGATCTTCTTTTCCAGTCTTGCATGAATGTTCTTCATGGGGTTGCACCCCTCTTGTGGGAACTAGTGAAAAACCGCAAGCCTTTTTACTCAAAACATTGTCTTCCTCACATGCTGTTGCAGACACTTACCAAGGAGGATAGTTCTGTACTGCTCACCGGTTTTAAAGTACACAGCCTGGCACCACTCCTGACCTCTCTGGCCAAGGCTCAAGGGTTCTTTCGGGCAACATCTCTCTCATCCATTGGGTTTCTGCACCCGCTCTGTGTCCATCCACAGAAACCAGGAAACAAACCCTTGCCCGCAGCCCGGTGTTTGCGCACATCTTCAAAGTGTCAGTCCAGGTCTCCATCGGCCCTGGACACTGAGCAGGCACCTCAATTGCCAGCCCAACAGAGTGCATTAGGCAGTAAAGGGCATCCAAATGAGAACCCCTCTAAAATAACTGAACCTCCTCTAAAATAACTGAACCCCCTCTAAAATAAACTGGCTTTCCCTTCCGTTTAGAACCACGCTTTTCAGCATGACCTGAATCACAGGCTGCCTTTTTGAGGCTGGGTCAACTGCTGGCAAAATCCCAGAAAAATGCACAAAGAGGACAATTTATCAGGCAAATTCCCAGGGACTCCCAGTTGCTCCCCTTTCCCCGACCCGCACCTCCCTAGTTATCCAAGCCATGGTGAGAACCAGGCTTTACATTACCTAAGAGAGGAGATAAGTAGCAGGCTCCCCTCTTTTTCCAGACACTGCTGGGAAGGTCCCCAATTTCTCAGTAGACTGCACCCACCTTGTTAATTACTACCACGCTGCTTAATTGGGCTGCCGTGTGTGTGTGTGTGTGTGTGTGTGTGTGTGTGTGTGTGTGAGGCCTGGGGGGCACTCTTAACACATGGGGTGGCCGGGTGCGGGGTGGGAGTGCTGGCTCCCAGCCCAAGAGCGAGACCCCTCCCCCCAGCCCTGGCCGCTGGAGGCTGGTGAAGCTCAAACAGATGGACCGAGCCGAGGGGGCGGGGGCGCGCTGATGGGGTGCGAGACGGCAGCGCGGCGGCCGGGAACCCCCCACACCCACACCCCCAGCGCCCTGACAAAGGCGGGGGCCGGGCGCACTGGGCGCCTTATCAGCACGAGCAGACCGGGCGGCCGGGTGGGCGCCCGCGGCCCGCGCTCAGGCGCACAAAGGCCGGGGGGCGCACGGGGAGGGGGGCGCGCGAAGATTAATTGCCCAATCAAGTTGTCGGCGCGGGGCGGGGGCGGGGGCCGCGGCCCCTGGGGACTCGGGGCGGCGCATAATGAAGTGTGCAAAAAGTTAATTTGCTCCGCGACTCGCTGCTCGCCACAATCAAAGGCGGGAGGCGGGGAGGGGAGGGCTGAGGAGTGTGCGCCCCCCGCCCCAGCTTGATCTCGGGAGGTTGGAGGAGGGGTTGGGGGACCCCTCGGCTAGGGGACAGGGGTTCTCCAAACCGCGTGTGCTGCCTCCTGTCCTCGCTCTGGCCGTGTGTCTCCAGGCAGGTTCCGAACTCTCTGAACGCCGGGCGTGTGCAGTGTTTGCAGTTTCTGGGCCTCTCGCTCTGTGCCCGGCTGTGCGCCAAGTGTTTCCCGGGCCTTATCTCCTTGTCTCGTAACCTGGGGCCGAGAGCATCCGCTTTCTAGAGGAGTTGGAGCCACCGAGAGGCTCCGGACGTGCTCGGAGGTCAAGGTGCCCTTAAGCGGCAGGCGGGCTGACTCCGGAAGCCTTAGGTGGTAAATTGTACGCTGGAAAGTGTCAGTGGAAAAGTAATACACCAGGCAATTAGGGCGATGATTTCACTAAAGCTACTGCAAGAAATGAAACACTCTAGAAGAGCAGAGTGTCTGGCTTTGCCTGGGATGTTTATAAATAAATGACCACTAGGCGAGTTAGTAGGGAACTCTGGTGACTTAGTGGTCAGAAGCTGCGCTGCAATACCAAAGGCTCCTGGTTCAAATCCACGAGCTACTCCGCGAGAGAAAGATGGGTCATCTTCCACGATATTAACTGCCTCTGGGATCCCGCTGGAGGTTCAGCTATGAGTCGATTCCAAAGGCAAGTGGTTCGAGTCCACCAGGTGCTTTGAGGGAGAAAGATGGACAATCTCCTCCCGTGTAATTATACTGCCTCTGAAACCCACTGGAGGGTCAGTTCCTATTGGATGGTAACAACAGGCAAGTGGTAGCCTAGTCGTTAGGAAGTTGCCCTGCTACAGGAAAGGCTACATTTCTCTGAGGATTTAAATTCCCCAGCACTTCTGGGGGAGAAAGAAGGGCAATCTCCCTTTGCATTTTGCAGCCTCAGAAATGCACTGGAGGGTCAGCTGCAAGTGCGATCTGACTCCATGGCAATGAGGAGTTTCTTGAGACAAGTTAGAGATGGGGTGATTTAGAGGTGGGATTGAGTTGTAAACCAGTCAATTAGCTGAACTAGAAATGTTTACCTCTGGGTTGGAGGAGGCAAACCAACCGTTCTAATTTCAGTTAAGGAGACACTGAGACAAAGAATGGGAGGTTGATCATCTCTATCTTTAAAAACCCCTCCAGCAGATACAGGCAAAAGAGGTAAGGTCACAGCCATGTGTGAGTTCTATAGGGTTCACGGAAAGGGCAAGGGGTCTCACCTGGGGGCACAAGAGAACGTGGCTTACTATGCCTTATTATCATGCGGTATCAACACTGCTTGGTGAGGAATGAACCATCAACCACTCTGAATACATTTTAGTCACACCCTTGTGGAAGTGTGACCTTGGGCAAGTTATTTGACCTCTCCTTCATAAACTAGGAGCAATGATAATATCCACTTTATATTGTTATCATTCTCGGAGGCCATCAAGTTGATTTCAAGATAAAGTGACCCCATGTGACAGAGTACAAATAGCTCTCCACTTCACCCGACCCCCATATTTTCTTGCCTGTGGTCATTATAGGAACAGATTGCCAAGTCTTTCCCTCATGGAGCTATTCGGTGAGTTTGAGCCACTAACATTTTAGATAGTAGTTGTACACTTAACTGTTTCTACCACCTAAGTTCATTGCCCACCTTATTACCCACCAAAGGACCATGTTGTTATTATGTGCCATCAAGTCACTTGTGACTCATAGCGACCCTATGTACAGCAGCTTTGAACCCTGCTCGATCTTGAGCCAATTTCATTGTCTTTGACACACTTAACCCCGTTACCCCAGTCCCCAGGCAACCCATCCCATCCAGGGTTTTCCTCTTTTGCACTGTCCCTCCAGCCTTCCAAGTATGATGTCCCTCTCCAAGGACTGGTCCCTCCTTGCAACATGCCCAAACTATGTCAGATAGAGCTTCAAAATCCTTGCCTCCAAGGAGCAGCCTGGTTTCACCTTCTCCAGGATGAACCTCTTTGTGCTCTTAGCAGTCCATGGTATATTCAATACTCTTCTCCAGCACCACAATTAAAAGGCATCAATGCTTTTTCTATCATCCTTAGTCACTGTCCAGTTCTCTGATGCATAGCAAGTATCTGTGAAGACCATTGCCTGGATCAGGCACAACCTGAGTCTCCAGACTGACATCATTGTTCTTCAGTACTTTGGAGAGGTCCCAGATTTTCCCAATGCAATTTGTCTTTTGGTTCCCTGGCTACAGGTATACCAAGAGTGTTGACTGTGAAGCCGAGCCATAAACACTGCCATCAGGTCAGTTCCCACTCACAGTGACCTTCCACTGGACGTATGAGGCTGCAAATCTTAATAGAAGGAAACTGCCCATCTTTCTCCTTCAGAGGAACTGGTGGATTTGAACTGCCAACTTTATGATAAACAGCTTGATATGCTATGCATTGTATCACCAGGGCTCTTACCCACCTTACAGGATACTATTGTTAGTGACAGCGTAAATAATAAACTTGCAATAATAGAAAAATGACACTGGGTGCTCAATTAATGTGAGATATGATTACTAGAGAGCTCTGGGGGTCTAGTGGCAGGAAGCTGCATTGCAATCCTGAAGGCACATGGTTCAAGGCCACCAGCTGCTCCGTGGGATAAGTGTGGGCGATCTCCTCCCATGTGATTAACTGCCTCTGAAAACTTGCTGAAGGGTCAGCTATGGGTGAGTTCTGACTCAACAATACACAACAACAACATGATAACTACTGGAGTCCTGGGTGGTCCAAATGTTAATAAACTGACTGATAACCAAAGGCGCCTTGGAAGAAAGACTTGGCAATTTACTCCAAAAAAATTCAGGGAACCCTGGTGGCATGGTTCCTAGGCTGTGCTACTAACATAAAGGCCAGCTCTGTTGTGTACCATAGCAGAACCGACTCACAGCTGACCCTCCAGCAGGTTTTCAGAGGCAGTTAATCACATGGGAGGAGACTGACCATCCTTCTCCCACTGAACAGTTGGTAACCTCGAACCGGGCGCCTTCAGGATTGCAGCACAGCTTCTTACCACTAGGCCAGCAGAGTTCCTACTGGCTTTTAAGCCCAACTCTAGCAGTCTTAATCTACCAGCTATTCCTTGGAACAAAGGTAGGCACTCTTCTCCCACAGGTCTCACAGCCTTGGGAAGTCAGTGAAAGGTCACCTAAGAGTCAGTACTGACTTGGCAATGAGTGAGTTGGTGCCTTGAAGCCAACAATTGCCATTCACAGGAGAAACAGAAGCTCCAAAGAAGGATGGGTTTGAATACGTACTCCTTGTACCTGATCTCTCTCTCACTGCTATCAAGTCAAGAACCAGCTGACCCTCCAGCAGGTGGTCAGAGGCTGTAAACGGCACAGGAGGAGATGGCTCTTCTTTCTTCTATCGAGCAGCTGGTAGATTTGAATGCCTGCCTTTGGGTGGCCGCACAATTTCTTGTCCACCAGTCCACCATAGAGTCTACAAAATGAGCTCATGTAGATATGAACCTACAGGCGGAAGAGTTCTGACTCCTCACATGACGTCAAACAAGCCATGTCTTAGTTTCCTCATCTGTAAAATGGGGCTGAAGGAACCAAGCTTCCTCCCCAGATCCTCTACGAGCGGGTGTCCGTGGCAGGACCCAGCAAGCACACTCCACTCATTATCCATCCCATCCTCCCTGCAGCACTGGAACAGGTAGAAAGCCTCCCCAAAGTCACAGGTAGGAAGTAGTAGCGTCTCAGAGCCTGAGCGTTTCCTGCTGGATCCACTTGTTGGTCTTCCTGCATTGTCTGTCTTCAGACATATCCGCACTCCTCCAGACACCAGGTAACCACATCCCCAACAGTAAGCTGAGCTAGCCTCACCTCCCTGAGCGGCTCCCCGAGTGTCCAGGCAGACCAGACAATGGATGCCAAAGAGGCAGAGGGGCTGCAGGAGCTCAGAGATGTCAAGTGGAGCCTAAAGTTAGGAATGGTTTCAGAGAGGCCTGGTAGTCACCCCCTGGTGTCAAAAGGCCAGTTGGCATCTAGGAGGGGCTTTTCTGCTCTCTGACCTCCTGGAACCCCAACCAAGGCTCAAACCCTGGTTCTGTCTGGTGGCTCCTGTATCCTGGTTCCCTGACCCACTCCCCAGCTGGACCAGAGGAGCAGGGAGGAAGCCAGGTTTGCTGGCATTTATGGGCAGGGTCCCAGACAAACCAAGATTTATGGGCTCAATCAAAAGAAAGAAAGAAAGAAAGAAAGAAAGAAAGAAAGAAAGAAAGAAAGAAAGAAAGAAAGAGAAAAGGGACGCGTGTTCGGCAATGCCCAGGGACCAAGGCTGTTGCCCTATTACCAAAAATGTCGGAGCTCTCTACGTGGCGAATTAGCATAAAACATGCTGTTTTGCATCAATTTGCATGTAATTTACATACTAATAACTCACTGCCACAATGCACCCGGCCCCTGAGTGGCTTCTGGTACTAGCTTTTTCTCTCAGCTCCTGCCCCTTGTCCTAGGCCAGGTTGGGTCACTCAATCCCTGTGGGGCCTGGGCTGGTCTCCATCCTTCCCTGAGTCCGTTTTCTTAACTGTGAGACCAAGGGGACTTGGGTCTCAAACCAAAGCAGGGATTTTCCAACTCTGCTCCAGCAACCCCCTTGGGAAGGGCAGACACAGAGACGGGGAGCAGGTGGGGCAGGCACCCCCCCTCCCTCCCGTCCCCTTCAAACAGCTGGGCCTCTGAGTAAAATTTCTCTTGAGCAATGCAGAACTCCTTTGCTAAAAACAAAGACCGAAAAGTTTGCAAACACACGGGCTCGGTAATCTCTATGAGTTTGCAGTGTGATACTCTGGAAAGATTAGAATAACAATGATAATCACAATTTTAGATGCATAACATTTACCACAGGGGAGCTACTATTCTAAGCCCCTGACATGTATAATGTGCATAATCTTCACGCAATGTTTGAAATCAGTACTGTTATCACAACCCCATTATCTATCTGGTGGTAAACTGAGGAATCAAAAGACTGAGAAACAGCGGAGTTCAAACTCAAGGCAGGCTGGCTCCAGAATCTACACCAGGTTGACCCTTCCATTGAACATATAAGGAAACTGCAGTCCTGAAAAGGAGAATTTTTAACCTAGAAATTAAGCCTGCACTTGAACCTGGAAAGGAGTGGGCAGAGACGAGGCTTGTCAGTGAAAGATCTCGTGGCACCTCCTTCTTGCTCTAATGGGCAGCTGGACCCTGAGCACCACCAAGGCTACATCCTCCTCCTCGTCCCAGCTGGTAGACTTTGGGGACCCGGCCCTGCAGCCAGCCAGGACGAAGCTCCTAAATCAAGGCTGCCAGCAGGCTGGTGAGAGTACCAGGTGTGCCCGCCAGAGCCAGCACACAATGCCCTCCCATGCAGGTGGGGCACCGCCGAGGGGTCCTCAGAGGGGCATGGGGGGAGCTTCATCTCTGCAGAGGCAGGGGGTGCCAGGCCAGCAGGTGCTCACTTCCCACCTCCCCCACCCCAAGTCTGACTGGGAAACCCCCAGATGCAGAGATGCCAGCCTCCTGAGCAGAGCCCCCTGTGGTGGGCTAGTCTGTCCTCTGGATTCAGCATCCCTCCCTGGCTCTTGGCCTCTCTCCAGGCCCTCCATCCTGCTCCAGCCACCCTGGCCTCCTCTTAGGACCTCACATGCACACACACAGGACTCCACCCTACCTCTGGGCCGTAGCACTGGCTGTTCCTTCCACCTGCTCCACCCATCCATCTAAAGTCAGCTGCCCCACTCCACCACTTCAACCTGTTCTGGTTGTTACACCTTTGCTTGTCACACTCTAAGCTTATTTCTCTCTCTTCATTTGTATCTAAGAAGATTTGTTGATACAGCGATTGTTTGGCTGCTAATATAAAAACCAGTAGTTTGAACCCGTCAGTCGTTTCTCAGGAGAAAAATGTGTCTCAGAAACCCTTCAGGGGCAGTTTTACTCTGTCTTGTAGGGACTCTGTGAGTCTGGATGATGGGAGCCAGTAAAGGGTTTGATTTTTCTAATTATTCCTTATTTAATGCCTGGCTCCCTGCTAGAATGTCATTCCAAAAGAGTCAGAATCATGTCTGTCTTGTAGAAATACTTGTTTCCAATAAGTATAATATTTACTGAAAGAAAGAGATAAGACTAACTTTTTGTCCCTAGACATACTGTGTCCCTTTCCAGATAAAGCATTCCCAGAGGCTAGCACCATGCCTAAGACATAATAACTATTTGTTGAACGAGTGAGCAAAGTACAAGAATCACAAGAGCTCCGGCCTCAAGTGAAGGGAAAGGAAATACACGAGGAGGGGTTGACTGTTGCTGTTGTTGGCAAGTGCCATCAAGTCTGAATCAACTCGTAGCTGATCTTCCAGTGGGTTTTCAGAGACAGTAAACTGCGCAGGAGAAGACTGCCCATCTTTCTGCTGTGGAGCAGCTGGTGGATTTGAACTATTTGCCTTTGGGTTGGCAGCCCAACTCATTACCACTAAGCCACCAGAAGGGATTGATTAGACACTAATTAATTCATTACATTAATCAATGGCAAGTAATGTTATGTTGTTGTTGTTATGTGCCATCGAGTCGTTTGTAACTCATAGCGACCCTATGTACAAGAGCCCTAAACGCCGTTCTATCCTGTGCCAACCTCGCGGGCTCAAACACATTCATTCCCACCACTCCACTCACAGAATCGATCCATCTCATCGAGGGTCTTCCTCTCCTGCGCCATCCCTCCACTCTCCCAAACACGATGTCCCTCTCCAAGGACCAGTCCCTCCTTGTAACATGCCCAAAGTGTGTCAGATGAAGCTTCAGAATCCTTGAATCCAGGGAACATTCTGGCTTTACCCTCTCCAGGACAAACCTGTAATGTTATAGAAACAAAATATCTGTGAACAATTGTATGAAACATCAGTATAATTTGAAATCTTTCTCTGAAATTAAAAAAAAAAAAAACCACAAACAGAGCAAAAAAGGGCTCTGGATTAAGTGTTGACAGACCTGGGTCCCTTACCACAGTGCACTTGTCAGAGGGTGGGATTCTGAAGAGTTCTTCCCACGCTGGGCTTTCTGTCTCCTCTTCTGAAAGCTGGACTTCATAATCCCTGCTGTGTTCACCAAGGCGCCCTGGTGTGTTACATGTTGGGCTACCAATCAAAAGATCAGCAGTTCAAATCCGTCAAAACCATTATTTGTTCTGTGAAAAAAAGACAAGCCAGCCCGTCATGTATTTATGACCTCGGAAGCCAGATGGACAGCCTCCGTGAGCCACCATCGACGGCAGGGGGTTGGGTTTAGCCTGGCCACTTTCACCAGGGCTAGAGAGGGGTGCCTGTGACCCATTCTTGCTCACCACCCCCTGGGGGCAAACAGGGCAGATAACCGGAGGCAAGTGGCGGGCACACGTGGACTCCACTTGGGCATGGCTGTCTCCTGGTTGTGTAAGCTTGGGGAAATCACAGTCCCTTCCTGAGCCTCCATCTCCTCGTTTGCAAAAGGCCACAGAATTGCTATGAGGATTACACAAAACAATGGAGAGAAGAGGGTTTCATGGTCCGTACAGCTCTCACACACAACACAGCTCCTTCCAGTGTGTGCTCTGTGGCCTCAGTTTCTTCATCTGTAAAAGGGTCTTCCAGTTTGTACTTTTATCACATGGATGTTGTGAGGGTTCAAGTGAAAAATGGAAGCCAGGCCACACTGGCACAAGGGCTGAGCATAGTAGGGGCTTATAATCACAGCCTCTGGATAACTGCCTCTGTGACTGTTTACGTCTGATTATTTGGATTCCCCAGTTTGGGGGGGGGGAAGACAATGGAAGACCCAGGGTGGCAGTGGAGTGGCTATGCTGTGAATGTTGGACAGGGGACTGGGGAGGGTGATGCTGGGACGGAGGATGAAGCTGAAGAGCTAAGCCGGGGATCAGGCAGCCCTGAGAGCCAGTTGAGAAGTTAAGTCTTTATCATGGGAACAGTGAGAATGGTTTTCAGCAAGAAAGTAAAAATAGCTGATGCACGTTTGAAAATGGCTGCCACGTTGGCAGGTGTGGCTGGCACTGTGGGTGGTTCCCCGTGCCCATTTCTTGTCCATCGCTCTCCTTTCCCTGACTAGTGGAACCTCCAGGCAAAGCTGGGCTCCCGGACACCGGAGGAGAGACTGCACTTCCCACATCGCTGGCAGCTTGCTGTGGCCGTATGTCTACATCCCAGCCAAGAGATGGGCATTTTCTGAGGACAAACTCATTGCTCCGGGGTCAGAACCCACTCATAGCTGGCCCTCCACTGGGTTCGCAAAGCTGTAAGCCGCCCAGGAGGAGACTGCCCATCTCTCTCCCAAGGAGCCACGTGTGGATTTGAACTACCAGAAAGGGGTTGTCTTTGGGTTCACAGTACATCTCCAGGCAGACACCAGAACTCCCTAACACCAGAGATACTACGAGTGGGTGGCTGTAACAAACAGAAATTTATTTTCTGAGTATAAGAGGCTAGAAGTTCAAATCCAGAGTTCCAGCTCTAGAGAAGAAGCCTTTCTCTCTGTGTTTCTTAGTTCAAGGAATTTTCAGCAAAGGAACTTGGGTATGAAGGACACACTCTAGTCCAGTTCTTTCTTGGTGGCACTGAGGTTTCCCTGTCTGCTTTCTTTTTCTCTCCTTTCTACATTCTGTGAGATAAAAGATGTTGCAGGCTTCGTCTCAGAGAAACTCCTCTTACAAGGCATTAAGTCTACGATGGAATAAAAGGTGTTGTGTCTCATCCTTATTCCTCTTAAAGCTGTTTTGGCTCATCAGATCGTGGGAGATCACGATAAAATTCCTGCATAAGTGCATGCATTTGGAGGGAACACACAATTCGATCCACGGCAGAGTTTTCCCACAAGTATTTTTGCCTCTGCTTCCTTCCCTCTGACTGGAGTATAGACGTGATGGCTGGAGACTGAGCAGCCATTTTTTCCCACCATGAGGCACTGAGGGTGGTGGGACGAGATTAAAGGAGCCTGGATTTCTTGATATACTATCAAGGAGCCGTCTCATCAGCCTGCTACTGCTTCCAGAATGCCTAAATAAATTTATATTTGTCTCATTTAAAACCACTCTTCTCGCAGGACTTCTATTACTCACACCCAACGCCAAACTCAACAGACCCAGCTGGCATAGATGATCTTGCAACTCTGTGTCCCACTCCGAGGTGTATGGGTAGGGGATTCTCCCAGGTCTTTTATTTCTGTCCACAGTAGCTTTGGCTGCCCAGCTCTGCCCATCTGAGGGCACAGCCTAAAGGAATTGGCTGGCATCCCTGGCTGGGCCAACTCTGACAGGTGCAGAGCTCGTGGGGGCCTGTGCCCAGGCCTTCTACTGCTGTCCTCGCATCTCTGAAGGGCAGGGCCTGGGAGGGAGGTGGGCCACTGCAGGTGGCGTTATTTTTCCTTCTGGACTCCCTCCAGGCCCTTCTCATCCACACCACACGCTGTATGCACGGGAGCTTCTCAGGGTCCTCATCTGACCTCAAAGCCCCACCTCAGGGCCCTTCACCAGCCACATGGCCTGTGAGATGCTGCTTACCAGGCTTAACCCTTCAAAGTGCACAGCTTTGAGTCAAACTCAAAGATGCTCACCACCAGGCCAATTGGCAGCTTCATGATAGATGGAGAAAAGATTGAGCTTGTTAACAATTTCATCTTGCTCGGATCCACAATCGATCCTCTTGGCACCAGCAGTCAAGACATCAAATGACAAATTGCTTTAGGAAAGTCTACTGTCAGGGGCCTCTCCAGAGTGCTAAAGAGCAACGATGTCAGTCTAGGACTAAGGTGTGCCTGATCCAAGCCTTGGTCTTCTCAATTGTTTGCTATGCATCTGAGAACTGGACAATGACCAAAGATGACAGAAGAAGATTCAATACCTTTAAGTCGTGGTGCTGGAGAAGAGTATTGAGCATATTATGAACTGCCAAGAGAATAAACTGGTCTGTCCCCAAGGTTGCTCCTTGGAAACAAGGATTTGGAAGCACTGTCTGATACACTTTGGGCGTGTTGTCAGGAAGGACCAGTCTGGGAGAAGGACATTAGGCTTGCAAAGGTGTAGGGACAGTGCAGGAGAGGAAGACCCCATAAGATGGATTGACCCAGTGACTTGAGATTGGGTAGGGTTCAGAGCTATTGTTTATTGGGTCGTTATGAGTCATAGTCGACTCAACGAGACACGGGCACAAATTCTGGCTCTGCCTCTAAAAGCTCAATGACCTGAGGGATCCAGTGACCTAAGGGAATGGCCTTAAGCATTTTGAGTTTTAATGTCTGCTTCTTTGAAATGGAAGGCAGCTCTGGTTAGCCTAGTAGGTAAGGAGTTGTGCTGCCAATCCAAAGGCAGGCAGTTCAAATCCACCAGTTGCTCTGCAGGAGAAGATGGGCAATCTCCTCTTGTGTGGTTTATAGCCTCTGAAAACCCACTGGAGGGTCAGCTATTGGTCAGTTCTGACTCAATGAAACATAACAACAACAGCAGTATGAAATAGAGATGATAATAATTACTACTTTCTATGAATGAATCCATGTGGGGGTTCCAGATATTTATTGATCCATAACAACCCTCCAAAGTCAGAGCTGTTTTAAAGGACCATTTTCTTAAGCTTCCAGAGTCAAGACTTTAAACGGTGGTTGGTCGGGGAAAGGCTTGCCCTGCTCTACAGCATCTGGGACTTTAGCTGGAGAGAGGTGAAAACCGGTGACTGGAACCATCTGGGAGCGTCTCCCCTCACGTGTCGGCCAGTCGATCCGGTCAGCCGGTAGCTAAGCAGAGCTGATTAGCTGGAACATCAGCCTGTGGCCCTTCCTTGGTCTCTGGCTTCCTCACAGAGTGGCGGCTGGGGTCCAAAAATGAGTTTCTGCTGAGACCCAGGCTAAGTGTCAGGGCCATTCCTAACATCTCCTTGAGAATCACACAGGGTCCTTTCTGCTGTGTTTTACTGACAACCACGCAGGGTCTCTTCTGTCATATTTTACTGGTGACAAATCACAGAAAGGGGACATGGATCTTTACCTATTGATGAAAAGAATGTTGAGGAATGGGGAACTGTATTTTAAAACTACTTCTCCAAATATAATCCACTCTGCAACCCTCATTGCATACTCCTATGAGTGGATTATATTTGGGGGTAGGGGGTGGGGATTGGGGAGGTGCGGGGGGATTGTGTACCAATGAGGGAGTTTTGCTTTTCAAGGTCAAGGGCAAAAGCAAAGGGGGGGAGGGGGAAGGGGTTTGTGCGGGGAGAAGGGTGCAACAATGAATGAATGGAATTCCAAAATCTCTGTAGATGTTCATTGAAATGAAAAATAAACAACCTAAATTTAAAAAAAAAAACTACTTCTCCAAACAGTCCCTGGCTCATTTCAGAAAGAAAGAAAATAATTAGTCACATTAATTCTTCTTTTCCCCCCCTAGTTTTCTGTTTTATTTCTGTGAGAAGTTCAGGCCTTGCCTGTGTGTTTCCACAATGGATACGGACACTCTTCGTTGCTGCCTCTTGGTCTTCAGCTTCTGCTCACGCTCATTGAGCCTTGGGCACATGGCACGTGTTTTCTTGGGCCGCAGGTCCAGGAGTTTGTACTTCTTGACCGTATAGCACTTTCTGAGGTTCTCCTTCTGAGTCTGGTTAATAACTGTGAGAACACGGGCAATGGATTTTTGGACAACTTGGATTTTGGAGAGCTCTGGAAGCCACACGGCCTGCCACTTTGACGACGTGTAGCTGGGAAAGCTCCACCTACAGATCATCCAGCTGTTTCAATAGCTCCTCTGTCTTCTTGCCATGAAGGTCTGGAGCCTTGATTGTGGCCATGGCCAAGCGATAGAAGCCTGATGCCGCCTGACCCAAGGCTAAGAAAAAGAGCAGTCATTTTCATTTTTAATTCATGTCGACGCCATGTGTGCGCCCCAGCTGAATTAAGCTCTGTAGATGTTCGATGAATGACTTTTTAGATCGAGATTGTCAGGTCTTTCTTATGAGATGCCCCTGCTTGACCTAGAACCTCTGACCTGTTGGTGAGTAGCCAAACAAATTAGACACTTTCACTTCCACCACCCAGGGCCTCATGGCTCATCGTAAGCACTGGTAAAATCTTAGCTAGGAGAAGTAGCAGTAGTAATAACACTGGCAGGGAGGGTGCAAGCCAACATGTTCGAGACTGTCACTTCAGGTAATGTTAGGCCTAAAAGAAGTGGAGACAGGTCTCTGGAGCCTGCCATTCCTACCAGGCCAGGCCAGGCACTGAAAGGTAGAGTTAGGTTAAAACAAGCTAATACATCTTGAGTGCTTACTAACACACCAGGCATCGTGCCAAGCACTTTCTCTGTATGATCTCATATAATCTTAGAAACAGGCCCCATTTACTGATGAGGAATCAGAAGCTCAGAGACACAAAGGCTCTTGCGGAAAGCTGCACAGCTAATAAGAGGCACTGTTGGGATTTGAACTCGGGCGGTGGATTGTCAGAGCTGGCCCCCACTTCCCTAGACTAAGCTGGGCAACAGTCCAGTCTGACAGGTGGAACAGGCTGTCCTGGCTGCTTGGTGACAGACAGGGAGGGCTTGTTCTGCTGGACAGAGAGCCAGGGCCAGGAGGGTTGTCAGCTGCAGGCCCGCACTCCCGGGCTGGGGGAATGGGGCCAAGACCTCCGTCAGGAGGGTGGGGGGAGGGAAAGAGCAGAGCGAACCCAAGGAGCAAGGTCTTCTCCAGTGAGGCACCAGGGATGGAGGCCAAGACCTGGTGCCAGAGGAGCGTGGGGGACCCTGTTAACACCTGGCACCTCCAACCAGGGCTCACTGTGCGCAGCCCCCAGAGATCAAAGGCCTCCCCTGCAGGGTGAGAAACACAACAAGAATCTCTCATCAACTACCAAGCAGAGTCCCAGAGGAGAGTCCTGGAGGGCAAATGAGCTCGAGCTCAGCGCCTCCTGTCTTTTCTCCTAGACTCTTTCACGCCCTTTCTTTTCCTTCCATCCACACTCCCTGCCCTTCCCTTCTTCCTCACTGTAGCCAACCATCCTTCTAGTCCCCTCCTCTCTCCTGTCTTTCTCTCTTTCTGTCCTTCCTTCTGTTTTCTCACCTGCTGCACAAACCTACAGAATAGAGGCGTGCCGGATTCAGAAGGGAACCTGGTCTGAACCTGGCCATGACCTTAGATGTCAACTTAAACTGAGTGATCACTCCTAGATCGTCAACAAGCTAGTCCTAATGGTGCTGTGAGCTCGTGGTTACCTCCGGTGATCCTCTATAGGAGAGGTTCCACGTCCCTGTACCCCTAGCGTGTGGATCCCAGAGCACCTGAGTGGGCCTGGGATCAGCCCCGTGGATCACTGTGGATTCATTGCTCGGCCCCTCAGAGCCCTGGGGCTCTCAGCCAGAAATCCATGAAGCTGAGAGAAGGGTAAGACAGGATGACTCCCACTTGCACTAGATCAAGGGCCTGCTTCTGGTCGCCTGTCTCTTGCTGGCACAGGCCTCTGACCTGTCTCCCAGGCCCTCAGGGCAGAGCCCATTCCCAGCTGATGTTGGCGAGCGGCTGGAAGGGTGGACCGGCAGGCTGTCTGGACGGCGGCCGTGTGCCCAGGGAACCTTCTGTGCTGCCCGACCCTGAGCCAGGCGGGCCCAGCCCACCGGCCACTTCCTGCTGGCCCCTCCTCTCCCCACTCTGCTCAGCTCAGCTGACCGTGGCGGCCACCCCTCCTCCCCCAGGCCTGGAAACAGAAGCCTCCAATATAAATGCAAATTCGTGGTCCCCAGTCTCGGCTGGCAGCTCCAGCCTGTGCAGCAGGCCTGGGACAGAAGCTGACACTGGCCTGGAGGAGATAAGGGGTTTCTGAGACACCCCCAGCCTTGTCCCTGCCCACTCCTCAACCTGTCAGCTCTACAAACACCCCAGGGAGTCCGGCCCACTCCCTGCCCTTCCCACTGTCCTTTCCATCCCTGAAGGCCAGCGAACGGAACACCATTAAGGAAGGCGTCAGTCCCCAAAAGGTACCAATGTTGCACCTCCCTGGCCTTGAGGTTGGTAAAACAAAGAAAGATGGGCAAATGATGGGCCACCTCCTCTCCCAGCTGACAGCCACGAGGCCATTGCACGTTTACATACACATTAGAAACAAGCACCCCTTCTTCCTAATGCCCCAACTCCCTCCACTGCGATGCAAAGGCCCCCTTGTCCCTCTGTTGGGCAACCTTGAGCCTAGTACACTTTACAGCTCTAAGTCACAGCCTGTGACAGGGCCTCTCTCCTCTCTGGGACTACGGAACTCCCTACTCCCTAGAGCGACTTCAAGTATCACAGGACGCAGAGAGCCCCGCTGACGCCCGTAGGACTAGCAGAGGGGGCCCAGGGGTCGTGCACATGGGAAGGCCGTTTCCCACCCGAATATGTTAGCAACCTTCCACTTCCGGGTCCTGGACTCCAGGATTATTAGGAATGGAGCGAGGAGTCCCAAGCAGGAGTTCTACGACCCACATGAGGCAGAAAGTGGTAGGTCTAGTGTCATGAGTGGGGCTCTCATTCAAATTCAGATTCGAAGGCCCTGATTCAACTGCAGTCCGCCACTGGCCCCAGTCCAAATGTCACCTTCTCCAAGAAGCCTTCCTCGATGGCCTCATATGGAGCAGTCTCTTGCCTTCCTCCAGGAATTATACCACATATCTGCTGTCTTCATGGCATTTACCATCACACAAAATGATCTCCTTCATTCCTGTCTTCACACGGTCTGCCTCCTCTCACACCATCACCAGAACTGCTTCTTACAAGCCCAGGCACCATGAATCAATAACTCCAGCCTTCGACGCTGCTTGGGAGACAACGAGAGACCCTCTCCTTGTGGTTAATGTCAAATGTACAAGCAGACAGC
The DNA here is from genome assembly GCF_000299155.1 of Elephantulus edwardii. Lineage (NCBI taxonomy): Eukaryota > Metazoa > Chordata > Mammalia > Macroscelidea > Macroscelididae > Elephantulus > Elephantulus edwardii. Next base: position 3,316,477 of record NW_006399765.1, read on the forward strand.
GGATGTGCAGTAAACTCACCGCCGTTGAATGGGCTCTGACGTTAGGGTTTCTGAGGCTGTGAATCGCAATGAGAAGAGACTGCTCATCCTTCTCCCACGGAGCGGCTGGTGGATCCAAGCAGCCAGAAACGAGCAGCCTTTGGATTAGTAGCAAAACTCCCTAGCACACAGCAAGCACCCATCAAATGTTAACGGGTGGATGTCACTGTGGTCAGCAAAGTGCTATGAGAGTCGGGATCCCACACGTTCCAAAGCTAATCCTGCATCTTCCTATCTCCCTGTCATATCGCTCATCCCTCCGCACCGGGACCAAGTGCCACTTCTCCACTGACTGACCCCTTGATCAGGGGCAAAAATCCTCCCCCCTCACTGTGCCTCAGTTTACCTTCATAAAATGATGCAGTGATGTCCCTGTTGCTTGAAATGCCACAAAGCTGATATGAGTGTTAAGGGACATGATGAGGTGAGCATGCTTTTTAGTGTCTAGATAGGATTTAAATACCAGCAGGGACTGAGTGTGTTCTCTGTGACAGCAGCCTCGGAATGACATCTGCATCCCAGGGTCCTCCCAGGGTTCCCACCGGGAGTCCCACGATCCTGCTTTTTCCTCCTCTGCCACGTCTCAGGTCTTTTCCAAAATTTAAAAAAAAAAAAGATTCTTCTGTAGCAAGGGCTCTTAACTGGAGGAGACTGTCCATTCTTCTCCCTCAGAGCTGACGGTGGATGCAAACCACTGGCAACATGTTATGACCGCAACAGCTCCTTCCTGGTTGAACAGGAAAGATGAAAAGACACAACGCTGATACGCACATTTCCTGACTTAAAACCATGCAGTATCTCGTGGTCCTGTTCAAAGGACTACTTCTTGGTGTATGTACATGTTTTACATGGCGCAATTAACTACTCTGGAATTTTAATTCTTCAGATTGTCATATTGTTGTAGTTATGTGCTATCAAGACCGAACTGACACACAGCTGACCTCCCAATGGGTTTTCAGGGGCTTTAAATCTCACGGGAAGAAACTGTCCATTTTTCTCCCAAGAAGTTGTGAATGATTTCAAACTGCCTGCTTTGGGATTAGCAGCACAACTCCTTTGCAGTAGGCTACAAGAGCTCCCTAATTATAAATTAGTAAAGAGAAACATAGTGGCATATTCCTAAAATGGAACATTACACAGCAGTGAAAATGAACAAACAACACGAATGAATCTCAGAAAGCAATGCTGAATGAAAGCTGTTTTTGTTATATGCCTTAACAATAGCGACTCATAGTGACTCTACGAACCACAGATCTGAACCCTGCCCTACTTTGCGCCATCTTGATCATCTCTGATGTACTTGAGTCTATTGTTACAGTCATTGTCAATCCTTGTTGAAGTTCTTCTCTTACAATGACTCTCCACCTCTCCCAGAATGATATCCTTCTCCAAGGACTGGCCCAGTATATTTCCTTCTACCAGCTTTACTATTTTATATAAACATTTTCATGCAATATGTTATTTTGGTCTGTCTACTCAGCAACCTCTCTGAAGTGCTAACGAGCAATGATATTAAAGACGAAGGTGTGCCTGATTCAAGCCATGATTTTCCTGATTCCTTCTGTCTGGAAATAGAACAATGACTAAAGATGAAGAAAGAAGAATCAATATCTTTGAGTCGTGGTGTTAGAGAAAGCACTGAATATCCCATGGACGGCCAAGAGATCTAACAGCTATGTCTTGGAGAGGGTGAAAGCCAGAGTGCTCTTTGAAGGCAAGAATGATGAGGCTTCGCCTCACATACTTTGGGCATGTTACTAGAGGTGCTATTCCTTGGAGAAGGACATGATGCTGGGAAGAGTGGAGAGTCAGCAGAGGAGAGGAAGAACCTCAGCCAGGTGGACTGACACGGTGATTGCTGCACTGGGCTCGCGTGTGTCAAGAAGTATGAGGATGGAGCAGGATAAGCCAGGGTTCAGATCCATTGTTATAAGTCTTACTCGACCCAACAGCACCTAACAACAACAACGACAAAACAACAGAATTTCTAAAAGAGTATCTTTATGATTTAGGGTAGGAAAACATAAAGGGGAGGGAGAACTATTCACATATCTCTATAGAAGATTTGTTCTTGTTATGTGCCATCAAGTTGCTTGTGACTCATAGCAACCCTATGTATAACAGCCCAAAACCCAGTTCTATCCTGTGCCAACCCTATTGTTTCTGACACATCTACTCCCATTGCCCCAGTGACTGGATCAATACATCTCGTTGAAGGTCTTTCTCTCCTGCACTATCCATCCATCTTCCCAAGCATGACATCCCTCTCCAAGGACTGGTCCCTCCTTGTAACATGCCCAAAGTATGTCAGATGAAGTTTCAGAATCCTTACCTCCAGGGAGCAGCCTGGTTTCACCCTCTCCAGGACGAACATGTTTGTTCTCCTAGCAGTTCATGGTATATTCAATACTCTTCTCCAGCATCACAGCTCAAAGGCATCAATTCTCTTTGTATCATCCCTAGTCATTGTAAAAAAGGAAGAGTTGTCTGCTAAGGCAACGTTTCTCAAAATTTGGACATAACTACGCTACGCCCCCCGCCCCATTTGTGTTCTGTCCTTCATAAAATTTGTTGTTGTTATGTGCCGTCGAGTCACCTGCGACTCATACCGACTCTATGTACAACAGCCCTAAACTCCGCTCTGTCCTGTGCCAATCGCACTGTCTCTGACACTCCCATCCCAATTATCCCAGTCACTGAATCAATCCACCT